>NC_064852.1:150532674-150630174 GCF_024139225.1 Suncus etruscus | reverse complement strand
CTCTCCAGCCTTGTACTATCTCTATAATTCTATACTATCCCTCAAATACTATGTCTATGTACTATGTCTCTGATCCCTGTACTATCTCTCCATCACCTGTATTATCTCTCCAACCCTATACTATCTCCATCCTTGTGCTATCTCTCCATCCCTGAATTCTCTGTCCCCTGTAGTATCTCTCCAGTCTCAATACTATCTCTCTTGTTTCTGTACCACCTCTCCAACCCAGTACTACTTTTCCAACCCTATACTGTCTCTCTGGGCCCTGTAGTCTGTCTCCAGCCCTGTACCATCTCTCTGCCCCCTGAATTATCTCTCCAGCCCCTGACATTTTTTGTGTTTTATTTTTGGGATACACTTGGCTGTGCTCAGAACTTATTACTGGTGATCCTTGGGGGGAATATGTGAGGTGCCATGGACCGAACCTGGGTCAGCCACATGCAAGGCAACCCTACATCCATCACCACTACTGCCGTTTTTCTTAAATGTTAACTTTCCTTGGACACAGGCACACTAGAAGTTTTCCACAAAGGTCGAATAAGACAAGAAGCCCAATATTTGCCTCATTAAACCCCATAGAAGACTCAAATTAGAGATAATTCCTTCTCTTTCCTCCTCCCCCTCTTCCCTCCCCTCCCTTTTTTCCGTCTCCTCCCCTTCCCTTCCTTTTCCTTCCCTCTTCTTCCCTCCATTACCCCCTCTCTCCTTCTATTTCCCCTTCACTTTCTTTTCTCTTTTCCGTTTCCTTCCTCCTCCCTCCCTCTCCTCTCCTTTGCCCTCCTTTTCCTCCCCTCCTTCCTTTCCTTTCTTTGTTCCTTGCCTTCCCTCTTCCCTCCCCCTCCCTCCATCCCTCCAGTCTTCCTTTTTCTCCTCCATTTTCTCTATCTGTCCTTCTTTGACAATTCCTTTCTATGTATATAATTTCACTCCCATGATTTCTGTGAGTGTATGACTATACAGTGTATTTCCGGCCTTCTTCCCACTCTTGCCTCTTCTTTTCATACCACACCCCATCACTCACATTGGCCACATCAGTTACTCCCCACCACTATGTCTCTATCAAGATAATGGCACAGATGCAGTTTCATGCACATTTATAGAACATAAACATTGTTTTCAGGATACCAGTTTCATTTTAAGTGCATATCTAAGGCCAGCAGAGTCCCTTTGAGGTTTTTTATTATTGTCCAGAAGGGGAGAAATGAGCAATAGATTCTTCTTTTCCTGTCTGCATACTAAGAGGCTCATCTGAGTTAGCACAGAACAAATTCAAGTTTTTTATTATTCCCAGCATATTCTTTTATATTAGGTCAAGTTCATTCTCATTAAGCCCATATATTTTTTCCATTTTATTTTAGAAATGGAATAAATTATATCATGAAGGGGATTTTTCTCATAGTACCTTGCAGGTCTCCCATCTATTTCCTTGGTTGTTAAAGATGAAGGCGGATTCTAGTGTTTTGTTATTGACCATTACCAGAATTTTTTTTAGTTAGTTTTCAAAAATATAGACTTATTCCTGTGTATTATGTGACATCACAAATAGACCACTAACCAATTTTTTCCTGTTAACACTAAAGATTATGGACAAAATCACACACTGAGTGACATCACTGTTGCACAAGAAGCATGAAATTTAAGATATGGACTTAAATCAATATTAGAAGCACAATGTTGAATGCCTGGAGATAAAGGAAAAGGCTATGAAATCTTTTTTTTTTTTTTTTTTTTTTTTGGTTTTTGGGTCACACCTGGCAGTGCTCAGGGGTTATTCCTGGCTCCAGGCTCAGAAATTGCTCCTGGCAGGCACAGGGGACCATATGGGGCGCCGGGATTCGAACCGATGACCTCCTGCATGAAAGGCAAACGCCTTACCTCCATGCTATCTCTCCGGCCCCAAGGCTATGAAATCTTAAGGGAAACCCTATAAAAATAATGTTTGTTTTTTTTTCAAGTTGGTCAAAAATAATCTCAAATTAATTGCTTTCCTCAAACATTTCCTTTCAGTCTTTTCTTTCTTGCTGTCCTAGTTAGTAACTCTTTTTCTTTAAATTCATTCATTGTAGCCAAACAAATCTTTTTATTTCATCTTATTTAATTGTTTTGCTTTTGTTTTAGGGCCACACCTAGAGGTCTTAGGGACTTCCTAGGCTCTGTGCTGAATACTCATTCTTAGAGCAGGGAGTGGTGTGGGGCTCAAACCAGGCTTCTCATGTGCCCAGCATGCACTGTGGCTGTGGAGCTCTTTCTGTGCTTCAGAGCAATTTAATAAAACACAATTTGATCACATTCTCCATCGTTAAGATCTTGTATACATTGAAATTAATATGTCAAACCCTTAAAAGAATCTTTCTTTTCCCTTCCGTCCATTTCCTCCTTCCTTCCTTCCTTCCTTCCTTCCTTCCTTCCTTCCTTCCTTCCTTCCTTCCTTCCTTCCTTCCTTCCTTCCTTCCTTCCTTCCTTCCTTCCTTCCTTCCTTCCTTCCTTCCTTCCTTCCTTCCTTCCTTCCTTCCTTCCTTCCTTCCTTCCTTCCTTCCTTCCTTCCCACAACTGACTGGGCTAAAGGCTTACTCCTGATGGTGCTCAGTCTTTGTTCAAGGCTTAACCCCTATACAGTGACTTCCATCTTGTTCTCTCTCTCTCTCTCTCTCTCTGTCTCTCTCTCTCTGTCTGTCTCTCTCTCTCTCTCCACATGATGGTTTGCAATATTATTACCAAAGGGGTATCATGTGTCACTGCACATAACATGGATGTCTCCACTATAAGGAAAAGCATACTCCAGATGTGTCTTTTGGCTTTCCTGGTGAAGTGTCTGATTTTCCCCAAGAAATAATTCAGTCAGAAGGCCCGTTGGTGGAAGTCAATCATAACCCCTGCATGGATTACTGGATATATTTCTGACATGGCTGTGATATTCTATTTCTCTTTTCCTTTTATTTGATTTTGTCTCCTTTGCTAACTACAGAAATTCGGCCTTAGTTATCCTGCAGTCATAAAGAAATTTCAGTACCAAAGAAAGCTGCTAGAAGTTCTCTGCTGGCTAAGTATATTTGCAACTCAAAAGTCCAAGCCAGCTACCTCTCTTTCTGTCAGCCTATTTGCTTCTTAAGGCCAAGTCAAAACTTAGCATCTTCAAGACAATGGTCTTCTCTCCTTGCGTTTGAGCACCACTGAAGAATGACTGCCTCAGGGACTTTCCCTGTCACTTTGAATACCTGCTTACAAACAGGTTTGGCCAGGGTAGATTTAGGCTTTTTTACTAGGTATAATTCTGTACTCCTTTCATAAGTTTTATCTCTTTCTATTACCAGATCATAGAAAGTGGGTCTTAGCCCCGAGCTAGAATACCATTCCCTCAGGTTAAGGATATTTGTTATTAGGAAGAAAACCAGGATTCCTGCTATCCCTTAATGACTCCTAGGGCCAGGAACTACTTTGATATGTAAGAAATTAGCCTTCCTTTTATCCTCTGACTTCTAAGTGAAACCTATTCTATTCTAAGGTTACAAACCACCTAAAGCTATGTGTATTTGTTCTAAAATCAAACAATGTACATTGATAGTTCCTGTACTTGGAAAGAAACAAATGTTGGCATTCCTTTTATGATATGATTCTCTCTTTACCCTTTATATACTCCCTTGCCTGAAGATTAAATTTGTCGCACTCCTGCCAGAAATGTGTTGACCCCACATATACTATGTGTGGTATCATTATTTCATATTTCATATTTTGCCGTCCGTGCAACCCACTTTCCCTAACGTGGATTCACCGAAATCTCACTGATGGCTGTAAAACAGAAGCCGCCTACAGCAATCATGCATATCACTTTATTTTCTTTCAGCATTCAGTTCTTACCCAGAGCAATCATTTCCAAATCTCATTGTCTAGTGAGCTCCTGTTTCTTAAACATCTGAGCTCTCTCACTTGGCAACAGTAGGTTCAGTCCCAGCCCTTTTTTGTTGAGATGCTGTGCTGGGTGGCAGATCAACCTGTGGGCCTCATGCTGCTCCTTTCTTCCCTCACTGCTCAAGCCCTCCAGTTTGTCCACCCAAGTCTCAAGTTTGTCACTTCTCCAGTAATTTCATCTGAAGCAGTCCCATCTCCACCAAAATTTGATCCTTTGTTAGTCAGGCATCTTGGAGAACAAGATGCCAATGTGGGCTTTAACCTGTAGGGATTTTATGAGGAGAACCAGCCCTGAGTAGCAACGAGCAGGAGTGGGCAAAGGTGAGGCTTATCTCTGACTATCTGGAGGGAAGGAAAGAGGAGCCCCTCGTGACTTGAAGCTGCTCCCTCGCTGCTCCCTTCACCTTTTCTCTGAGGCACATCTTAGAGGCCACTGGGAATGTGTGAACCCAGGTCTGCCAGCAACACCTCTTGGTTTGGGCCCCACCTGGTACCCTAGTCCCTTCAGGCTAACTAACCCCTGTGGAAATGTGGCTTCCCCACAGGAACCTGGAAATGACCCATTTCAGAGACAGAGAGGGGAGGCATTTGCCTTGTGAGCAGCTCATCCAAGTTTGAACCACATGTGGTCCTGAGTCCCTCCATGAGTCGTCCCTCAGCACAGAGACAGAATTAGGTCCTGTGCACAGCTGGGCACACACCCTCACCCATCCTGCAAACAAAACAAAATAAAACACGGCTTGAAAGGTTGCTGTGTACCTAAAGGTTGAGGACATTCTCAAGGGAAAGGAATATTCTTTGTTTCTTTTGCTTGTTCTTATTGTGTGTTGAGAAGAAAACAATTGCCAACTATAGGTGTCTGCTGTAGGTCATGTCAAAAAGCAGGACTTTTTTATTTTTTCGGTTTTTGGTCACACTCAGCAGTGCTCAGAGGTTCCTCCTGGCTCTACACTCAGAAATCACTTCTGGCAGGCTCTGGGGACCATATGGGATGCCAGGATTTGAATCACTGTCCTGCATGCAAGGCAAACACTCTACCTCCATGCTATCTCTTCGGCCCCAAGAAGCAGGACTTTTTACTCATCAGCGTGAATGCCAATCTGGCGAAAAGACAAATCATGTCTTAGTCTTATTATGAAAGTGGGGTTGTTTTATTTTCATACATTTTTTTGTTTTGTTTGTGTTTGAGCCACATTGGGCAGTACTCAGGGCTTACTCCTGGCTCTGCACTCAGGAATTCCTCCAGGCAGGCTCAGGGGACCATATAGAATGACAGGATTGAACCTGGGTTAGACCCATGCTATTTTATTTATTGCTCTGGCCAGTTTTGTTTTTGCTTTGTATTGAAGGAAGGGACAGGTGGAGTGACACACGATGGTGCTTAGGGAACCACGAAGAGCCAGGGATCCAGTTTGGCTTCCTGCATGCAAAGCATGAGTTGTAGCCCTTAGAGCTATCTTCCTAGTCTCTTTGAAAATAGTGTTGACATAATTATTGCTCTAACATTTTTGCCTCATATTTTATTTATTTATTTATTTTTTGCCTCATATTTTAATCTTAGTTTTTATGACCATTGCTTGTTGAACAGACTTTTTTTTTTTTTTTTTTTAGTTTTTGGGTCACACCCAGCAATGTTCAGGGATTATTCTTAGCTCTATGCTCAGAAATTCCTACTGGTAGGCTCAGGGCACAATATGGGAAATTGGGAACTGAACCCAGGTCCATCCCTGGTCAGCTGCATGTAAGGCAAACTCCCTACCTTTGTGCTATCACTCTGGCTCCTGAACAAACATTTTGAACTTTTATTTTTCTGTCAGTCTGAGAAATTGGCTCTTATATAAAGAGCTTTTCCTTCATAGAAAGCTGATGTAGATTCAACATTTTTTTTGTTGTTGTTGTTTCTTTTTGGGCCACACCTTGAAGTGCTCAGGGGAACTCCTCACTGTACACTCAGGAATCACTACTGGTGGTGCTCAGATACCATATGGGATGCCTGAGAGTGAACCTGTGTTGGCCACATGCAATGCAAACCCCTCACCACTGTGCTATCCCTCTTGATCACACTTGGCAGCACTCAGGGGGTTATTCTTGGCTCTACACTCAGAAATCACTCCTGGCAGGCTCAGGGGACCATATGAGATGCCAGGATTCAAACCACCATCCTTCTGCATGAAAGGCAAACACCCTACCTCCATGCTATCTCTCCGGCCCCTCTCAACAGATTTTTAAAACAGTGACTCCTATCATTTTCAGAAAGCTCATTCTAGCATGGGGTTATTTATCTTCAAAACATAAATGTCCATTTCTGTATACAGAAACAGTTTCAATAAATTGAACACTTTCTTGGTTTATTTGCTATTCTGATCCCCATATTATATTTCTTGCCTACCCAGGAATCTTCAGCTTGAGTTGAGAAATAATTCTTTCCAAAGGAGGCTTTAAATAGGAGGAGTCTTGAACCCGTTCACGAAGAAGCCTGTCTGTATTTTGCCATGCACAGTTGATCTTGATCTTTCACTCTATTCAAAATTCTGTAGTCAGGGGTCAGAGAGATAATACAGTGATTAATGTGTGTGCCTTGCATGTGGAGGACGCCCAGTGTGATCTTTCTCCTTCTATAGATTTCTCCAAGCACTGTGAGGAGTATTCCCTGAGCACATAGCCATGAGTAAGCCCTGAGATTTGCAGGGTGGGGCTCAAAAATATAAAAAAGAATAAAAATAAACCCAACCAAACAAAATTCCATGCTCACGTTTGAGCCCCTTTCTCTTGTTTAGAGCACTTAGTGATGCAGACGAGATGTTTATTAACTATTTCTTGTTTTGTTGAAAGTTTCTTCGTTTTTCTCTCATTTAATCTTTAACATAGATATTCACAGATAAATGCACTTTTTGTGGTTTGTTTTGGGGCCATGCCTGGCCATGCTCTGGGCTTACTCCTAGCTCTATGCTCAGGGATGATTCTTGGCAGGGCTCTGGTGACAATATTGGGTACCAGGGATTGAACCAGTTCAGCCATGTGCAGGCACCTTACCCAATCATTGTACTATCTTTCTAGTACCTCTGAACTTCTTTTTATTGTATATTTTAGCATCTGTGGCCTTTTCATTCCCAAGGCTCCATATTTTTTTTTTCAGCTGCAAGATTGCCAGTGGACAAATTTTCTTTGGTTATATATTTTCTTTCATATCACATGTTGCTTTCTATAATTCTTCTCAAAACATTTCACATCTATATCTATTTTAATTGATATATTTAAATAGTATGATTTAAATAGGTAGATTTAAAGAAATAAAAAAATTTAAATATCTAGATCCAAATGTCTAGGTATAGATATTCCCTAACGATAGAATTTGCCTTTTCATCATTTCCGTTACTCTGTTGGGTGTGGCACTTCAGGGCCTTGCTGTTTGCTTAGGGATTATTCTCAGTGGTGCTTGGGGTTTATGTAGTGTTAGAGATTAAATGGGGGTCAGCCACATGCAAAGCAAGCATCTTAATCCCTGTACTATCTCTCAAGTGTTGGGGGGGTGGGGAGAATCATGTACTATAAGGATTGATTTGAGGTTGGTCACATACAAAGCTTAATCTCTGTTCTATCTCTCCCGCCCATCTGTCATGTCAATTATTTAGCATTTAAAAAACAAATAAATGGCTGGGGCCAGAGTTAAGAGTACAGTGGATAGGGTTTTTGTCTTGCATGTGTCTTGCTCGGGTTCAATCCCTGGCATCCCGTATGGTCTCCTAAACACCATCAGGAAGAATTCCTGAGTGTAGAGCTAAGAATAACTCCTGAGCACTGCCAGTTATGGCCCCCAAACCAGAACAACAACAACAACAACAACCACAACAAACAAAAACAAGCCACAAATGGCCTTTAGCTATGTTCAAATCAAGAAATATAAGTGTTCTGTATTTGTACATCTACAAATCATTTACAAACGATCACAGTCTCCAGAAAGAGTGTGAATTTCTCCTTTTGAACCTTTTTTTTTTTTTTTTTTAGGTTTTTGGGTCACACCCAGCAGCGCTCAGGGGTTACTCCTGGCTCTACGCTCAGAAATCGCTCCTGGCAGACTCAAGCGGGGCGGGGGGGGGCGCATATGGGATGCTGAGAGTCGAACCACTGTCCTTCAAAAGCAAACACCCTACCTCCATTCTATCTCTCCGGCCCCTTTAGTACATTTTCTTCAGTGCTCTGAGTTTAGACGCTTTCTACACTTTCTGTGTTGGAAATTCTCAGAATGGGGCCAGATGATAGCACAGCAGTAGGGCATTTGCTTTGCATGCGGCCGACCCAAGATGGACCAGCATCCCATATGGTACCCCAAGCCTGCCAGGAGCGATTCCTGAGCACCGAGCTAGGAGTAACACCTGAACACCCAGAGGTGTGGGCTCCCCTCCCCCCAAAAAAAAACAAACTAAAAAGAAAGAAATTTTCAGCATGTGGGCTCTTGGATCTAGCCTGCTGCCTCTTATCAGTCAACTTTACCTCTAATAATGGAAAAAGCATAGCTAAGAATGATCACCTAGGGAAAAAAAAATAAAAAAGAATGATCACCTAGGGAGACTCAAGAACTTAGACTCTATGATAAGTCACCTGCTACTTGACTTTCAGCAAATTTGACATAACGGCTTCATATCTTCATCTGTAGAAAGAGCATGATTATCAAGCTCATGCTCGACTCTAGGCTTGCTGTAAGGTATAGATGTGCCAGTTCATGGCAGGGACTAACTGCCCTGGGGTAGGGGCTCAATGAGTATGTGTGATATTATTAATTATGATTAATTGCATGCAATTTTATAATCATTATTAATAATAATTATCATTGAAGGCTGCCTTGATTAAGATAAAGTACAAATAAGCAAAGCAAAATCCAGCTATAACCACCAAAGTATTTTGGATGTTGATCTACATTTGTTACATACATTAGCTAATTCTAATTATTTTATATTTCATGGCACCTTTTTCCAAAGTTTCAGATACGCTTTTGCTAAATAAAGGCTCGCTTTCATTTATAAAAAGGAATTGAGAGGGGGCTTCTCCTTTTAACACATGAAAGGTGAAAGGCATTTATTTTGCAGCAGCCTTGCTCCACGTACCCAAGGGAGAGCAAGTGTGTTCACTGTGCTTCTCCAGCATCTGCTCATCCAGGCGGTGTGCCTACAATTTCATTCCTGCCTTTTTGAGGTCTTAGGGTTTCTGTACTATTTGGTATGTTTTGGTAGGTGATTTCAGGGATTCACCAATGCCATATTGATTAATGGCCATTGACTCTTTATTTTATTTTTTTTTTTTTTGGATTTTTGCGCCACCCTTGGTGACACTCAGGGGTTACTCCTGGCTATGTGCTCAGATATCGCTTCTGGCTTGGGAGACCATATGGGATGTCGGGGATTGAACCAAGGTTCGTTCTGGGCAGTCGCTTGCAAGCAAATGTCCTACCACTGTGCCATTCCTCTGGCCCTGATGGCCATTGACTCTTAAAGCTTTACATCCTTCTGACTTAATAGAAATGCTTTCGCTTACAACAGGGCAAGGAATTTTGTATCTTAATATCAGTAGATGTAAATTATGCTTTATTTTATTTATTTATTTATTTATTTATTTATTTATTGGGTCACACCCAGTAGCACTCAGGCACTCTTGGCTCTGTGCTCAGAAATCGCTCCTGGCAGACTTGGGGGGCCATATGGGATGCTGGGTTTTGAACCACCATCCATCCTGGATCAGCTGCTTGCAAAGCAAACAACCTACTGCTGTGCTATCTCTCCAGCCCCTATAATTTATATTTTTATTATTTTTTAAAAATCTATGACAATGACAGTTGGAAATAGACAAGAGCTGGGTGCTGAAAGGAGATAAAGCAATATACATGATATCCCTTCAGTAACAATAGTGCAAATCACAATGTTTAAAAGAAAAAGAGAGAGAAGAGGAGGAGGAGGAGAAGTAAAGAAGAAGAAAAGAATAAAATAATAATAATATTTAGGACAGAGGCAGGCAGAGGAGAGGGTAAAGGGGAGGGTGGGAAGAAAACTGGGGACATTAGTGGTGGGAAATCTGCACTGGTGAAGGATGTTGGACATTGTATGACTGAAATCCAATCAAGAACAGCTTATTAACTGTATCTCATGGTGATTTGATTAAAATTTTTTATCTGAAGCAAAAATAAACAGAAACTATGTTTCTAAAGTGGGGGACATCACAATATTTTCACTGAGTTCATTTTATTATCTCTTTCTACAATGTTAATTTCTCCAACCTGAAGATGATAGCTATCGCTCCATGCTGAAAACTCATTTTATTTCCCTTGGATTTTATATCGATTTAGGCTAAGGGGGAAATATTTGAGTTAGTAAGGACAAGTGCTCAGTATAGAAACTTCCTAATAAATTCCAGCCCTTGTTTTAACATGGAAAGTATCTGTTATCTCTTGTCATTTGCCTCTAGCAAGCACCAAAGCAAGATGTCACTGAAAGTCCTCTGCAGGAAAATGACTCACATCATTGGAATTTAAATTGTGACATTAATCCTAACAGGGGTGATTGATCCATTTATTTCCACTGGAAATCTCCTGTTTAGGGAGAAAATGTAAAATTCCAAAGAAAAGAATAATGAGCACTTCTTGAAACTTTTCTTGTAGGTGTTGGGTTCTGAGTATGGTCTTTTTTTTTTTTTTTTGGTTAATGGCAGAGGGCAGTGGGTTGGGAAATAGAAGTTATTGTATATCATTTATCAACAGTAGTAAATCAGCTTAAAAAATTGAAGTGGATTCACACTAAGCTTCTAATTCTGGAGACTCAGGGTATAAGATGGGATATTTGAGTTGGAGAAAAAAATCCCTCCAATTTCAAGATGTAGATGACTCTGTGTATGCATATATGTTTTTAATAGTACATGAATGTGTGTGTGCGCATGTGAAGAGAGACAGAAGAGAACTGAGGAAGAGGAAGTTAGGAGGTTGAGGCAGAGGACTTTGGATGGAATCCTGGGAATTCCTTACAGCTTCTCATCTTCAAGATAGGCAAATGACGTGTCCTAAGGGAATAATTCTTTTGCCCCATCTCAATTATTGGGGAATCAAGTACAGCAGGTGGGAGAAGGTTCATAATATTCTTTGCTAACAGTTTAGCTTTGCAAGTGCTTTCACTCACATGTATGGAGATTAGAAGGCTCAACCTTCGTTGAATTAGGAAGTGAGAGATGGTGTGGATAGGTCAATGCCGTTTAGTTTTACAATCATGTTTTTTAAAATTAGGGCAACTTACATGTAGCAAAACTTTTCAGAGTACCACCAGCTTCAACAATGTTTATAAATTGATTTTTAGGAAAATAGGAATGGCATAGCTTTCCTGTTCCTTCACTGGAAATCCAACTTACATTTTAATTCTTCAACTGACCTTCTGATTCAGTCATTCACTAAAAATGAGTGAGTTCCCCCCCCCCAAAAAAAAATCTGGCACATTCCAAGTGTTTGTCATCCTGCATGACCAAAATGAAGAATTCTAGTTTTTGTGGAGGGTATGTTCTCATGGAATAGCAAAACATGGAGTAGTTCATGCTGAACATAATAAATAAGCTTCACTGCATGTAAGAAACTGGCTATTGGGAGGAAAGAAAGAATGGAGAGCTGGGTAAGGACTAGAAGGCTTAGGGAGGATGCAGGCATGTCTTACTTTCAAATAGAATGGAGGCTGAACAGACAGTGCAAAGGGCTGGAGCACGTGCTTGGCATGTGTGAGGCCCGAGTTCAGTTATTTGTTTTGTTTGTCTTATTTTTGAGTCACACCCAGTGGGCTCAGGGGCAACTCCTGGCTCTGTGCTCAGAAATCACTCCTGGCAGTCTCGGGGTACTATATGGGATGCTGGGGATCAAACCTGGGTCAATAGCAGGCAAGGCAAATGCCCTACTCATTATGCTATTGCTCTAGCCCCTTGAGTTTAATTCTTGGCATCATGAGGGGTGGCCCTAGAATCTCTTCAGCAGTATCACATCTTTGGGTCCAAGCACTGAAGCCATTCAACACAACTGGCTGAAGAATAATGGGCTCCAGGCTTCGAATAGTGCCTCAACATGTCAATGTGTGGGTAAATGAACCTAAAGGAGATGAGATGATTAGCCATAGGCACTTTCCGGGAGAACATTCCTGGAAGGTGGACAGGGGAGACTTGACACCTTGTTTAGCAGGGTCAGAACCATTGAGGAGGGGAGGTTAAGACAGGGGAGGTAAGAGGAGTATGTGAGGGAACCCCAGAGGGCATTGGTCATCATGATGGCCTCAGTTTGACTGTCCAGGTTTGTCTTGGAATCACTGTGGGAACTAAGAGCTGGAGAAACACTAGCTGATTTTGGGTTTTGGGGGTATTTTAGTGAAGGATTGGGGCCACACTCATTGGTATTTAGGGGCTACTCCTGGCTCTGTGTTTAGGGAACCATGTGGTGCTGGGATGGAATCCAGGATTCCTGCATGTGCTCAAGTGCCTTTCTGTCCACCACCTCTGGTCTGTCCTAAAGGCATACACATCTATAGGACTTTATATTGGTGAGGATACAAAGAAAGGAGGAAGCAAGGATGATTCCAAATATTGCAACGACTAAGGAGAGCTGGGGACACTGTGGCCAAGCTGGCAAGGGGGTGATGAGGGCTGAAACTGGAGTCTTGGGTTTGCCACAATTCTCCTTGTGTCTCTTCGTGGTGGCCCAGTGGGAGAGCGTGCCTGAGTTCCTGGGCTCTGTGAGGGGCATTGCACACATCATGTCTATGGAATGGATGGAATGGACAGGCAGTTGCCTCACAGAAGACCAGGTAAGCAGAGAATATGCCAGGAGGGACTTTTTCTGTGACATGAGGCAATTAAATAGGGTCAGGGCCAGGATTTGAATTCAGGATCATTTTCTGTGGCCCCTTTTCACAAAGAAGTCATTGGACACATTTGTGAAATGTTAGATGCCTTTGAAAAGATATCAGTTCCCAGGATGTGCCTAGGTATCAAGGCTGTTAATTAACTCTGTGTGTATGTATATATATGTGTGTGTGTGTGTGTGTGTGTATGTGTGTGTGTGTTGTGTGTGCCACATTGAGGATAGAAGCTAATACTTCCAGAAGGCAATGCTGGAGAAGAGGGGCTCTCTGTCTCTGAATCAAGTTGAGCAGTTTGGAAGACCAATGTATTCATGGCCTTTCCTTGCTGGTCTTTTTGTTTTTGTTTTGGGCTGTGCTCTGTTGTGTATATGAGTGTGTGTGTGTGTGTGTGTGTGTGTTTGTAT
The DNA here is from genome assembly GCF_024139225.1 of Suncus etruscus. Taxonomy (NCBI): domain Eukaryota; kingdom Metazoa; phylum Chordata; class Mammalia; order Eulipotyphla; family Soricidae; genus Suncus; species Suncus etruscus. The sequence continues at coordinate 150,616,997 of NC_064852.1, read as the reverse complement.
CAGGGCCATACCTGGTTGTGTTCAGGGGTTACACCTATGTGTAACCACATATGTGGTTCCAGGAACTAAATTGGGGTCAATGGCATGCAATGCCTGTGTATTACCTATTGTACTATCTCTCCATTTTCTCTGTTTGCGTAATAAATGCCACTTTTTTTTGCAGCATTTATCATAACAATGTTTATTGACATAAGGAGAAAGCAAAATCAAACTTTTTTAAAATAATATCTTTATTTAAACACCTTGATTACAAACAAGATTGTGATTAGATTTCAATCATGTAAAGAACACCCCCCTTCACCAGTGCAACATTCCCACCACCAATGTCCCAAATCTCCCTCCATCCCACCCCACCCCCACCTGTACTCTAGACAGGCTTTTCAGTTCTCTCATTCATTCCCATGGTTATGATAGTTCTCAGTGTAGTTATTTCTCTAACTGCACTCACCACTCTTTGTGGTGAGCTTCATGAAGTGAGCTGGAAGTTCCAGCCCTCCTTTCTTTGTCTCTGAGGATTGTTGCAAAAATGTCTTTCATTTTTCTTAAAACTCATAGATGAGTGAGACTATTCTGCGTCTCTCTCTCTCTCTCCCTCCCTCTGACTTATTTCACTCAGCATGATAGATTCCATGTACATCCATGTATAGGAAAATTTCATGACTTCATCTCTCCTGATGGCTGCATAATATTCCATTGTGGATATGTACCACAGTTTCTTTAGCCATTCATCTGTTGAAGGGCATCTTGGTTGTTTCCAGAGCCTGGCTATTGTGAATAGTGCTGCAATGAATATAGGTGTGATTTTTGTATTGTATTTTTGTGTTCCTAGGGTATATCCCTAGGAGTGGTATAGCTAGATCATATGGGAGCTCAATTTCCAGTGTTATGAGGAATCTCCATATTGTTTTCCACTAAGGCTAGACTAGATGGCATTCCTACCAGCAGTGGATAAGAGTTTCCTTTCTCTCCATATCCCCGCAAGCACTGAAATGCTACTTTTTAAAGGGCTCTGACTACTAACTTTTTTTTTTTGTATAGTTAAAATGAAATGATAGATTATGTAATTAAGAATGTAGATGCTGAGGCCAGAGAGATAGCACAGCAGTAGGACATTTGCCTTGCACGCAGCTGATCCAGGAAGACGGTGGTTCAAATCCCAGCATCCCATATGGTCCCCCAAGCTTGCCAAGAACAATTTCTGAGTGCATAGCCAGAACCCCTGAGAGCCTCCGGTGTGACCCAAAAACCAAAAAAACCATAAAAATAAAAATAAAGAGGGATTTTTAGCAGCACGGGCGGGCAGCTGGCAGACCTCCGTATGTGCCAGCGGCCTTTTGGCCTGGCCTAGGGTGGGGGGCCCGGACCTGGGTCACCCGAACCCCCTCTCCCCCTTTCCTCCGGATCTCCAGGTGGGTTTCTGGGAGGAGCTCATGGGGCACCCTGGGTTTTCCCCACTCCCAGGCCGGGTCTGGGGACCGGCCTAGGTTGGGCTTAAATCCCTGTCCTTCGGGCTTGGGAGGGTCTCTCTCCCTTCCTGGAGCTGGATTTTTAGCAGCACGGGCGGGCAGCTGGCAGACCTCCGTATGTGCCAGCGGCCTTTTGGCCTGGCCTAGGGTGGGGGGCCCGGACCTGGGTCACCCGAACCCCCTCTCCCCCTTTCCTCCGGATCTCCAGGTGGGTTTCTGGGAGGAGCTCATGGGGCACCCTGGGTTTTCCCCACTCCCAGGCCGGGTCTAGAGGGTGGATCAGGGGGTGTAGTTTGATCTGGGGGGAGGCAAATAATTTCTCAGCTATACTCAGGCTGTCACTGGCAATTTCATACCAGTCTACATTTTGAAACCGCGCGGGGGCTAGTGCCCCCGCGCGATCATATGCTCCTCCCAACCATCAGTACCCCAGATTTACCCTTCTTAACTTCAGTAACACACAGCTTCAATCTCTGTCCAAAGACATACAGTAGATCTTACAAATCCCAGAACTATTTAGAAGGACACAAATCGAACACATATTGAACACATATATTTTTTGAATATTTTATGGTTATTTTCTTTAACTGCTGTAACTCTCTATATATTCTTCTACCATGATGTTTCTATCCACTTTTCATCTTGTCTTTTCTTTGTAAGCTGTTCAGTAAGGATTGTGGTGGAACTATCCCTTAGTTTGATGCCTATGATTGAACTATGTCATGGAAATTGCTGGTCTTGTTCCTATTGCCTCCAGATGCACCAATAACGCTTCGTGGCATTGATCTTTGTTTGCATAGACACATTAAAATGGGAAAACACTATACATACAGATTAGTTATTATCTAATAAATCTCATTACAATGTACCTTACACCCTGAATATTGATATAATGACCTGGCATAGGCCTCAGTTGAATGGGCATTCTCCATTCACGCTGGAACCAGGCAAGCTATCTACGAAACATCCAAGGTCTTTTATAGCAACAGTTGGAAGCAGTCCTCTACCAGCAAAGACACTACCAAGGGTGTGACATCGACCTCCTAATAAGACACTTCCGTTTACACTAGAAGACGTGACAACAACAATGACCTGCGAGAAGACATGACAACAACGATGACCTGCTCTACAGGACATGGTTCTCTCTATTGCCCCTTAAGTGTGAGGTGAAACGAGAGGATGCTCTGCACCATCCTGACTGCAATATGGGATATGCAGACTCCAGGATCTTTAATACAGAAGAATGATACCAACAACAGAGACTATGTGAGGAATGGAGGTGTATTGCCACTACAGACTATGACTTGAATTGGACAAACTAGTTTGCCTGGAGCCTAGAGTCAGTCCTGTGCCAGGAAACTTCAGGGGTAGGGTCTCCATGTATTTGGACCATAATTTGTCTTTCCATGTCCCTTATGTTTTGGTGGGCCTATGCAAACAAATGCCACTTTAATATCGTTTTTTACTATGTTCTCTTGACTCCAATCCTTAAGAAAAACAACCCATTAAAACTTTTGAGGTAGGGGCCGGGAAGGTGGCGCTGGAGATAAGGTGTCTGCCTTGCAAGCGCTACCAAGGAACGGACCGCGGTTCGATCCCCCGGCGTCCCATATGGTCCCCCCAAGCCAGGGGCGATTTCTGAGCACATAGCCAGGAGTAACCCCTGAGCGTCAAACGGGTGTGGCCCAAAAACCAAAAAAAAAAAAAACTTTTGAGGTTAACTTAAACTAGTAAGCATGTGCATGGAACTAGATAAATGTACTTTGCCCTCAATGTTTAAAGAGTTACATAAGTCTAATATCTTTAGATTATATGGTGTGCTGCTAAGAAACAATATGTACTACAACTGGGGATTTGAGGGACAAAGTAATTGTATTGTACATGGGTTCAGTTTTGTTTTTCTTAATGTTCTTTGGCTGAAAGTTCAAGGCTGGGATATCATCGATGGAACTACTGAGAATCCTGTTTATGGGTGATTGGGCTTCCACTGTAACTTTACCCTGTCCTCTTTCTTTGCATCTTTGTTGTCATAATTAAAATAATAAAAAAAAATAATTAAAAAAAAAAAAAAAAAGAATTTCAAATAATTAAAAAAAAAAATAAAATAAAAATAAAGAATAGAGATGCTTTGGGGGCAGAGTACAATGGGTAGGGTACTTGTCATGCATGTGGTGAACTGAGTTCAATCCCAGTACCCCATATGGTCTAAATCCTTCAGGAGGGATTCCTGAATGCAGAGCCAGGAGTAACCTCTGAGTATCACTAGTTGTGGCCTAAATCCCCAAAAACAAACTAAAAAACCTTCAATATATATGCTCTAGACTTTCTTATTAAAGGGATGTACCCAAAGGATTAAAATGGGCAAAAATTAGGGAAGATTTTCTAAGAGGAGGCCAAGGCCAAATTCTTTTTTCTTTTCTTTTTTTTGGGGGGGGGTGGTTTGGGTCTGCTTGGAGTAGGTGGAGCAATTTAACATACTTTAGAATGCTGATGTGTACTTTTCTCTGAAGGGCCGAAGATATAGGGAGCTAGTTTATAGATGTCTTTTTCAGTTCTGTTTCAGACTACCTACAATCCAATCTGCCTCAAACTACACAAAGGCTATTTATAAAGTAGACCAGAGAGGCTGTGATATAATAGGTGCTGGGATGGCTGTCAGGAGTGGGGGAAGGTGGACAGCACATGTTTTGAAATGCTCGTTATTTCCTTAACACTACAAACTAACAACAGTAGGACTTGGCCATTCTGGACTTTTGCTTTATTTTGGGGGGGAGGCATACCCAGTGGTTCTTGGGTTTGTTTATTCCTGGCTCTGCACTCAGGGATCACGCCAGGAGGGGATTGAGGTGGAACATATGGAAAGCTGGGAATCAGACTCAGGTGTCCTCCCCACTGTCCTCTCCCTCCAGCCCCTGAGTTGCCATTCTGAAGAGCAATGACATCGCTACTTCAACAAGCTTCATTCCATCTTTGTGAAATGCTGCTTGGAGAAACTCTCCTTTCCACACAAGGCTACATTTTTGCTCAGTGTACCGAAGAGATTATTCTGTTTTTATTAAACCATGCTTTGTTCCAGAGTGCTCTGCATTAGAGAGATTATAATCTATGAAGAGCCCCCTTTACCCCCTTGTGGAATCATTAAGCAGTTGAAAGGAAGCATATCAAAGATTCCTTTGGCTACCAACAATGTGAAAAGAAATGGTTAATTTGTGCGTACTAGCCAGAATCTTTCTTTCCATTGCCCAGGTAAGGATTCATTAGCTATTCCATCATAGGGGAAAGGCCCATCTCAAATCTGTTACTGGGTGAACATTTGTTTTGGGGACAGATGAAGTCAGCCATGCAGAAACTCAACAGGAGGAAGTAGGGACTTGAACCATACAAGGCAAAATCTCCCTGAAGGAAGTAGGACAATGATTACTGAGAGTCAACCAAGAGCTGGCTCTTGTGTTTTGTTGTTGTTATTGTTGTTTGTTTTGGAGCCACACCAGTGGTGCTGAGGTGCTCAAAGATCATGTCTGGCAGGTTTTGGGAAACCATATGTGGTGCTGAAGATCAAACTCAGGTCAACTGCATGCAAGGCAAGCTCCTTACCCGCTACTATCTCTCTGGCCTGAGTTGGCTTTTCTCCATACTTCCTGCTACACTCCTGCAAGTTGGCCAGTGTTGCCATTCACATGTCCCATCTCCCAGCTTTCATTGCTCTGTCCAGCAAGAAAGAGTACAGTCTGTTTTCCATAGCCAGGACTCTGTAAATGCCTCAGAGCTTTCCTTCCTTCCAGAGGACTGAGCACTGTGGCACTTTAGCAAGTGTGTTCAGAGTGGCTGGATCCTGGATGGGGGAGCAATACTTTGGGTTCCAAATCCCTTATTTCATCCTCTAAGAGTGAAGGCTACAGACCTGGCCCCCAACAACTGAAAGGTGAAGGTGGAGGGCACTGCCTGCTACTGTTTATCTTGGTTCTCTCACAAAAATGACTTTTCTTTTGCTTATAGACAAGAGTTAACCAATAATTCTATCTCAACATCCAGTCTGGTCTTCTACGATTAGTGATGTTTGCCACTATTTTGCCATTAGATCCCTCCCTCCCTCCCTCCCTCCCTCCCTCCCTCCCTCCCTCCCTCCCTCCCTTCCACCTTCCTTCCTTCCTTCCTCCTTTTCCTTCCTTCTTCCTTCCTTCCTTCCTTCCTTCCTTCCTTCCTTCTTCCTTCTTCCTTTTCCTTCCTTCCTTCCTTCCTTCCTTCCTTCCTTTCTTCCTTCCTTCCTTCCTTCCTTCTTCCTTCCTTTTCTTCCTTCCTTCCTTCCTTCCTTCCTTCCTTCCTTCCTTCCTTCCTTTCTTCCTTTTTCTTTCTCATTTTGGGCCACAGTCAGCAATTCTCTGGGGTTAGTACTACTTCTGCATCTATGCTCAGGTATTACTTCTGGCAGTACTCAGGGTACCATATGGGATGCTGGGGATCAAAATCCCTTTGGCAGAATGCAAGGCAAGTATCCTGACTGCTATACTATCTCTCCAGTTCCGATTCCATTATTCTAAATTGCAAAATAGTATTTGTGTTTTCAGGCCACACCTGGGAGATACTTAGGTTCTCCTCCCAGCATGTTGCTGTGGGCATAAGGGGTGGGGATGGGTCACTTCTCATGGTGACCCAAGGACCCTGTAGTGCTGAGCACTGAACCAAGGCCTCCTGCATGCAAAGCCTTTGCTCCAGCCCTTTGAGCTATTTCAACAGCTCCCAAATAATCTTCACTTTAATATTTATTTCTCACATCTTACCTAGTGGATAGCTACCTGTCCTTTAGATCTCTGTTATAATTTTCTCCCCTTCACTGCTCTAGTTCAACTAGTCCTGTCACCTACCCCACTGACACTGCCCAGTTTTTTTTCACTTTATTTATTTATGTATTTATTTTTTTATTTTTTGTTTTTGGGTCACACCCAGCAGCGCTCAGAGGTTCCTCCTGGCTCTATGCTCAGAAATCGCCCCTGACAGGCACAGGGGACCATATGGGATGCCAGGATTCGAACCACTGTCCTTCTGCATGCAAGGCAAAAGCCTTACCTTCATGCTATCTCTCTGGCCCCTCAAATTATTATTTTTAATTTACTTTTTTAAGCCCCATAGCTTACAAAGTTGTTAATAATACAGTTGTTTCTGACATTCAGTGTTCTAACACCAATTCCACTACCAGAGTGACCTTCCCTTTACCAAAGTCCCTAGTTTTCCATTCACCCCTAAACATGCCCCCTTTGCAGGCACAAAATAAATTACTCTATATTGCTTGTTATAACTGAACGATAATGGAATTGTCAAAAAAGTTTCAATGAGGGGCCTGGAGAGATAGCACAGCGGCGTTTGCCTTGCAAGCAGCCGATCCAGGACCAAAGGTGGTTGGTTTGAATCCTGGTGTCCCATATGGTCCCCCGTGCCTGCCAGGAGCTATTTCTGAGCAGACAGCCAGGAGTAGCCCCTGAGCACCGCCGGGTGTGGCCCAAAAACAAAAAACAACAACAAAAAAAAGTTTCAATGATAGAAAATTAGTAAAAATTATAATGGGGTCATTATACCAGATTGAAGGTTTACTAAGCTGTTTGTTGCTAGTTACTCATTTTATGTTATTTTTGTTTGTTGAGCTTATAGGTGGCTTCTATGCTATTCTTTCTTTCTATGCTATTTTTTTTTTTTTACGGGCTACACCCGTTTGATGCTCAGGGGTTACTCTTGGCTAAGCACTCAGAAATTGCCCCTGGCTTGGGGGGACCATACGGGAAGCTGGGGAATCAAACCGCGGTCCTTTCTTGGCTAGGGCTTGCAAGGCAGACACCTTACCTCTAGCGCCACCTCGCCGGCCCCTCTATGCTATTTTTATTTCTAGTTTGGTGTGTTCCTATTGGAGGTATTGCATGACTGTGTATGTGACTGCATGCTCCAGGAACTCTAGGGTTGGGCTGATGAGTTTACATGGTGGTGTCTGTGGGATGTAGCTGTGGCTGCAGGGCTTCCAGAAATATTGAGGGATGTAGTGTAGGGGACTTCCCACTCCCATTTCTAGAAGACCCCAGAGTTGTCAGTCTCCAAAATGAGCATGTTTGGAATTTTTGTGGGTTTGTTGTCTCTACAGAGATTAGTAGTGAAGCAGTGAATTTGGACCATTGGTCTGGTGGTGACTCTGGACCAGTGCTCCCTGGACTAAGTGACAGTGCTCCTGTAGTTGGTCACTGTATCCTCAATAGCTGGCACTTTCAGAGCTAACCGCAAACACTGAGTACTGGTGAATAAATTCACTATTATTTTGTTAATTATATTTAGTTTTTATTTATTTATTTATTTATTTGTTTATTTATTTATTTATTTATTTATTTATTTTTGGAGGGGGTATTTGAGTCACACCCAGCTGTGCACAGGGCTTACTCCTGGTCTAGTAATCACTCTTGGTGGGTTTGGGGACCATATGTTGTGTTGGGACTTGAAGCTGGATTGACTATGGTAAGGTATGTATTTTACTTGGACTACCTATCCAGCCCTAGTTTTAATTAAAAAATATATTTTGGGGGCTGGAGAGATAGCATGGAGGTAGGGCATTTGCCTTGTATGCAGAAGGATGGTGGTTCAAATTCCAAAATCCCATATGGTCCCCCAAGCCTGCCAGGAGCGATTTCTGAGCATAGAGCCAGGAGGAACCTCTGAGCGCTGCTGGGTGTGACCCAAAAACCAACAACTAAAAAAAATTTTTTTTCCAGACAAGTGCTCTACTATTGGACTATTTCATCAGTGCTATCTTTCTTTAGTTTTTTTTTTTTTTAAATTCAGAACCCACTTTTCCCCAAATTGCTGTGCTTATTTATTTATTTATTTATTTATTTATTTATTTATTTATTTATTTATTTATTTATTTATTTATTTATTTTTGGGTTTTGGGCCACAGCCGGTAACGCTCAGGGGTTACTCCTGGCTATGCACTCAGAAGTTGCTCCTCGCTCGGGGGACCATATGGGACACCGGGGGATCGAACCGCGGTCCGTCCTAGGCTAGCGCAGGCAAGGCAGTCACCTTACCTCTAGCGCCACCGCCCGGCCCCTGCTGTGCTTATTCATACATTTGAAGTGGACCCAGGACTATGCTCTGTGAGTAATGAGGATTTTTCTTCACTTTCTGGAAGGAAAATGCTCTTTTAAAACCTTTCCCAATCTTAAAGGGCAGAGAGCAGAGAAGCAATTGCCACCAATTTACGTAGAAAAATATTTGAGTACTTGGAGATCCTCCACGATTACCTACATCATCATGCTAGACACATAAAACCTAAAATTTTACTCCCATGTGGTGAGAACAGGATTTTAGGGTATATGCCCTGGCTGGGGTCTCTCAAGCAGTTCTGGAAAGGAGCCGTGGAGGGGGGGGTGTTCTGTGGTGCTCAGGGCACTTCTAGAAGAGCCTTGGCAAGACACAAACTAATGTAAGGGCAAACAGGTAATCATCTGAGTCTTCTGTCAAAGCAAACTGACAGAATGCAAACTTTCCCAGAGGCTGGTCCCTGTGCCAATTTGTGGTATTGTGCTATTCCCAGTCTTTTTTTTTTTTTTTTTTTTTCTATAAGAAATGGCCACCTTGGAGGGAAGGAGGACAGGTGGGCATGGCTGTCCTTATTTTAGCAAGACAAAATGGAAACTTGGGACAGTTTTTCTGCAATCAGGCTTTTTTTTTTATCCCAGTGATCTGATCAAACAAATTCTTTTTTATCCAGTTCCTTTGTGACTGGCTCAATGTTCACTTCATCCTCTCACTTCCAGTAAATCACAGATGCACAGTGTTCATATCAAGGGCTGGAGGCCCAACTGCTTATGTGCAGATTTCCCAGCCCCTCACCTTGGAAATTTCTGATTTTGTTCCTGCATTTAAAGAACCTTCTACTCCTTCTCTTTTGAGCATTCACCCAGTTCCCCATCTCAGTGAGAGCTGAAGGACCATCCATCATTGGGGAGCTCTGCAGGGATATCAACAGAAAAGGGACCAAAAGGGCCACTGTAGACTCAGCGACTAAATTTCCATTGATTGCCAGGTCTGTCAATTACCTGTGACCATGTGTGGACATGGGTCTTTCTGAAATATAGATTCTCTTTGTCCTTTATTGGTTTCATGTCAGTGATCATGCCTTGGGAGCTGCTGAGGGCCATTATGGCTATTGGGTACTTTTTTGTTTGTTTATTTGTTTTTGGGTCACACCAGGTGGTGCTCAGGGGTTACTCCTGGCTCTGTGCATAGAAGTCATTCCTGGAAGGCACAAGGGACCATATGGGATGCCAGGATTCAAACTACTATCCCTCCTGGATTGGCTGCGTGCAAGGCAAATGCCCATACCATTGTGCTATCTCTCCTGCTCCATCTATTGGGTACTTGAGTCATGATTACATCTGACTTGTCAGTTGTTCTCTACCCAAGTTGGGCTTGGTTAGGTGGATCCATGATGACACCCTCTGTCTCTTTCTCCTGAAAATCCTCCAGCTAGACTCCTGAATTTTGATGATGTTGTTTTTGTTTTGTTTGTTAGAGCCACATACAGTTTGTTTGTTTTAGGGTCACACCAGGTGGTGCTCAGGTTTCATCCTGGCTCTGCACTCAGGGATCATTCCTGGTGGGCACCAGGGAACAAATGTGGTTTTGGCAATCAACCCAGGTCAGTAGCATGCAAGGTTAGCACCCCACCTGCTGCAGTATTGCTTTGCACCGCTCAATGATAATTTTGTCACCTTTAGCTTCTCAATCATTATTTGGGGATGCCTTTGTGGCAACTTAGGATTGTTTCTGAGTATCTCTTAAATTCTTGCAACCTTATTACACACCTGTAATAAATGTCTCTTAAGTTGTTTGCAACTTTACCACACACCTGTAATGCATCTTGTTTGTAAAGTAGTTGATAGAGCTCTTTTAAATTATGGGCTGATCTATAATTTGCTAACGATTTCAAGTGTAGATTAAATTTAGTCATCATTCATGTAGTGTTTACACTTAATCACTTAATGTGTGGAACATATTAGAAACCAGAGGGTTGACTATCCCTTCTTCTTCCCAGGGTTTTGTTTCAATAATTTTCATTCATGGGGAAGAATCATCCAGAATGAATATTCAAAACAAAACAAAGATGGTGGGAGGAGGCAGCTTACAAGCCCTCTCATCTCCCATGTTAATCCTTTAAAGAGCTTTATTACTTGGATAGAGGGTGGAAAAGGTGAATTTGCGGTTCTGAGAATGTCATGTGGGCATCACTTTACTTTTACTCTTCCATTCTCTTCCTTTCTGGGGGAACTATAAAGTAGGCAACTTCTGTGTCTTCTAGAATATTCCACTGATAATATACCTCCCATTTTTCTTGAATTCACAGTAATAAACGACCTGTGGCCTTAGTGCCGATGCCCAGTGACCCCACATTCAACACAAGGAGAGCCTACACCAGTGAGGATGAAGCCTGGAAGTCTTATCTGGAGAACCCCCTGACAGCGGCCACCAAGGCTATGATGAGCATCAATGGTGATGAGGACAGTGCTGCTGCCCTGGGCCTGCTGTATGACTACTACAAGGTAGTATAGACTTGTATAGGTAGTAGCTGTATGACTACTACATGTTAGATAGACCCTAAGGCCCTAACTCTCCCTCTATTTTGGAAGCCATGGGGAAAAAGGCAATGGTATTTTCACATGGGGTATGGATTCAGATTTTTTCTAACGTTTTTTTTTTGTTTGTTTGTTTGGGTTTGGTTTTGGTTTTTGGGCCACACCCGGTAACGCTCAGGGGTTACTCCTGGTTATGCGCTCAGAAGTCGCTCCTGGCTTGGGGGACCATATGGGACGCCGGGGGATCTAACGGCGGTCCGTCCAAGGCTAGCGCAGGCAAGGCAGGCACCTTACCTCTAGCGCCACCGCCCAGCCCCAAGGATTCAGATTTTTTCTCTTCTCATTGCCTCACTGCTCTCCCACCCATGAAGCCCAAGATCACCAGCCAAGAAGGGCACGTGCTCCAGGTGGCAGAGTTAGTGACTGTTCGTTGTCCATGGGCATGTGCATTCTCTCTTTAGCCTTCCTACATCCTAGTGCTTGCAAATAGTTCTTGGCTGCCATCTTACTCCAAGATTCATTATTTTGATGAATGAGAAATATTCCATTGTATGACTATCATTTACGTACTGCTTAGTTGTTGGGCTTTCTGAATATTTTCTTTTCCAATTTCACCAACAACATTTAGAACATCTAGATTTTTTCATTCCGATACTCTTTTGTGGTAGCAGTTTCCAGACTTGTTTTTGTTCACATCCTGTTTCCATTTGTTTTGATGGGTATTTAGTTGTAAAACCTTTGGACAAAATTGGATACGATTTACATATATGACTCAAATCCCTGCCAGACTGTCCTATCAACACTGGAATATTTCAAGAAATCATGCAGAAAATAATAGACGGTCTCAGTTATAAATGGCTGCTTCTGGTATAACTTGCTCCCTTAGAACAGTAACTCAACATCACCCCTCTCCCCCGCAACTATTTACTGAATGAGATTTTTTTTTTTACCTGCTTTGATTATAAACACCTTTTAGCTTATTGGCACAGAGTTGAGAATGACTGTTGATTTGGCTGGCTGGGCACAGGGAGCTCTTTATTTTGCAATCATATCTGAATCCCTACCCCCTTCTCCCTATCATGAGACGATTATTGGAGAAGAATAATTTCACTTTTAGTGAGCTTCAGTCTCAGCTTCCTATTCCCTTCCTGATTCCCCCTTCCTGTTCCTTCCAACAAGGATAATTGTTTAGTAAAATTCCCAGAGAGAGGAGCAAAAAGCCACACTAAATCCCCTTATATAAATGGAGAACTGTAAAACTCCACCCTGGATTTAGGTGTATCTATCTGAGACCCGCCCATTTCTGGGAGGGGTCTTGGGAACCAGATATTACGTGTAACCTTACCTGCAAGACCCCTCCCATTCGGGGGGGGGTGGTCTTGGAAGGTTATATAAGGCCTTTGACCCAGGGGATTAGGCCCTCTTTTGGTCTTTTGCCAGCATGGTCAAAGGGAAGATGGCTGAAAGGAGTTAAGATGCAGGGCTAGCTAAGAATGGCTGAATGCTTAATTGGTTATGATATAGGCCACACATGTGGTGGATAGGGTATGAATAAAGCTGATACTTCCTGATGCCTGTCTCTGGATGAGTCTGATTCCGCCGTTCACCTAAACCTGGGACCCGCCAGCTGAATGGGAATTGCCGAGCCACTTGGCCTGGGATGGCAGAGAAAGATCCCTCCATCCATCCACCTCTATCCAGCACCATCGCTAATTATTTAATTCTACAGAGAACCAAGTATGAGTGAGACAGGGTAGATCATCCATACTACTTGAAATCAGGATAACATTTTTCAGTTGGCTTTTGTTTGGAGTCCACACCTGACAGTGCTCAGAGTTTACTCTTAGCTCTGTGCTCTGGGATTTACTCCTGGAGGTAACTGGAGTACTATATGTGATGCCCAGAATCAAAATGTGGTCAGCTGTTAACCCCTGTACTACCTTGCTAACTCTAAGTAAGGCTGTTGTTAACATAGACACAGCTTTAGTTATTGCAAAATGCTGGAAAAAAATGTATGGAGAGAATCCCACATATGGCTGATGCTCCCTTACCCAGGGAGTTTACATTGTCAAATTTTGACAGTCCTCTTTTCTTCTTCCTATGCCTTTGGGCCACACCCAGCAATGCTCAGAGTCAATCCTGGCTCTGTGCTCAAGGTTCATTCCTGGCAGTACTCAGGGGACAATATAAGCTGCCGGGAAAGGAACCCACATCAGCCAAGTGTAAGGCAAGTTCCCACCCCACTGAACTATTTCTCTTGTCCCAACAGCCCTCTGGTAAATGTGCAAAACTCCCTATTGCTCCTGATGTAGTAAGAAGGGCCTCAAGCTCTGGGGCACTTGAGTTCAACTCAAAGGAGATTTCAGGGTCTACACTACATTTGGCATAAGGAGGGTGTTTGTCACTGGGAATAGGAAGGGCTTGAAAAAGATAAGCCTAAAATATGTTTTCATAAAGATCTTTCTTTTTTATTTGATCTTTGCTGTGATTTAAAAAAAAAATTTTTTTTTTTTGTGGTTTTTGGGTCACACCCGGCAGTGCTCAGGGGTTATTTCTGGCTCCAGGCTCAGAAATTGCTCCTGGCAGGCACAGAGGACCATATGGGGCGCCGGGATTCGAACCGATGACCTCCTGCATGAAAGGCAAACACCTTACCTCCATGCTATCTCTCCGGCCCCGATTTTAAAAATATTTTAAATTGGGGCCCGGAGAGATAGCACAGCAGCGTTTGCCTTGCAAGCAGCCGATCCAGCACCAAAGGTGGTTGGTTCGAATCCTGGTGTCCCATATGGTCCCCCGTGCCTGCCAGGAGCTATTTCTGAGCAGACAGCCAGGAGTAACCCCTGAGCAGCACCGGGTGTGGCCCAAAAACAAACAAACAAAAAAATATTTTAAATTGGAGCCAGAGCAGTGGCGCAAGCCATAAGGTGTCTGCCTTGTGCGTGCTAGCCTAAGGTGGACAGTGGTTCGATCCCCCGGCTTCCCATATGGTCCCCCAAGTCAGGAGCGATTTCTGAGCACATAGCCAGACATTTCTGAGTGTCACTGGGTGTAGCCCAAAAACAAAAAACAAAAAAACATTTTTTTAAAAATTACTTTGGATAAGGACCGTTTTGAGAAACAATAGGTGTTCTGATTTGAATTGAAAACATGACTGAGAATTCATAGGAGTTAGTAAAAAACTCATAAATTATCCTTCCCCACATATGGGAAACTCAACTGCATAGTTGTGGTAGGGGGGACTGTGTTTGCTCTTCCTTCTGAGAAAAAAAGAAAGAAAAATAGAAGTCATCCAATGAAACTGTTCCCAGTAGCAAGTGACTTTTTGAGAGCCCAATTTTATTACACTTTTGGACTATTATCTGATGTTTAGGAATAGGCTCATCATTACAGATATAACATGAAGCAATTTTCCCTTATGGTCAAAAGTTGGTATAACCTAGAAGTTTCTTGATTTTTAAAGTCTAGTAGACAGTTCATTAATGTGATCTTGATACAGTCAATTGAATCAATGGATCATATAACTTTTTTTATTTTGTTTTGTTTCTTGGGAACACACAGGCAGTGTTCAGGGCTTATTCCTGATGCACTCTAGGGTCATTCCAGGCAGCATGCGTGGGTGCCTTCTTAAGTGCTAAATTGAATTTAGTTTGGCTTTGTGTAAGGAAAGAGTCCTACCCACTGTATTATAGCTCTAGTTCCCCATTATTACTTATTTTTGGAACTTTTGTAATGGTATTAAGGTAGCAAATTAATCCATAGAGTTTTAAAGAAATATATAGACTTATATTTTGAAAAAATAAGTATTTCTTTATTTTGAAGAGAGTTAATTTTATTGCTGTGAACTTGAAAAATTTCAAGCACCTATATTCAGTGGCAATTGCTGTGTATTATTGAAAGGGGAAGGATACCTAAAATAAAAACAATCAAAATTCATTAAATAATATTTTATTTTTCCTAAGTCAGGAGGAAATTAAGTCTTTTTTTTTTTTCTTTTGGTTTTTGGGCCACACCTGGCGGTGCTCAGGGGTTACTCCTGGCTGTCAGCTCAGAAATAGCTCCTGGCAGGCACGGGGGACCATATGGGACACTGGGATTCGAACCAACCACCTTTGGTCCTGGATTGGTTGCTTGCAAGGCAAACACCACTGTGCTATCTCTCCGGGCCCGGAAATTAAGTCTTAATATGTACTATAGCTCTAGTTCCCCATTATTACTTATTTTTGGAACTTTTGTAATGGTATTAAGGTAGCAAATTAATCCATAGAGTTTTAAAGAAATATATAGACTTATATTTTGAAAAAATAAGTATTTCTTTATTTTGAAGAGAGTTAATTTTATTGCTGTGAACTTGAAAAATTTTAAGCATCTATATTCAGTGGCAATTGCTGTGTATTATTGAAAGGGGAAGGATACCTAAAATAAAAACAATCAAAATTCATTAAATAATATTTTATTTTTCCTAAGTCAGGAGGAAATTAAGTCTTTTTTTTTTTTTTCTTTTGGTTTTTGGGCCACACCTGGCGGTGCTCAGGGGTTACTCCTGGCTGTCAGCTCAGAAATAGCTCCTGGCAGGCACGGGGGACCATATGGGACACTGGGATTCGAACCAACCACCTTTGGTCCTGGATTGGCTGCTTGCAAGGCAAACACCGCTGTGCTATCTCTCCGGGCCCGGAAATTAAGTCTTAATATGACATCGCAATTGTATTATTTTCATAGATATTTTGATAGGAGGTGTAGTGAACTCACATGAAATTCAGGTTGTAGCCAAAGAAATAAGGCAAAGGACTGGAATCCAATGTTGCAGGGTAGCTCTGGGTTCAATCCCTAGCATGGCTTGGTCTCTCGAGTACTGCTGGAAGTGACACATAAGCACCCAGCCAGGAGTAGCTCCTGAGTATTGCTGGATATGCCCTCACGCTCTCCCAAAAAAAACAAAGGACCTCAAGTTTTAGACAAGTTTATATCAGTATCCGAATTAATATTTTCATGATCAATGTCTGAATGTATGTATTTTTGTCATACAACATGTTTCTGTTTTTGGGACTCCACTCAGATGTGTTCATGGCTTACTCCTGGCTCTGCAGCCAGAGATCACCCCTGGCAGGACTCGGTTAGGGGACCCTATTAACAGTAATCCAACCTGGGTTGGATGATACAAGGCAAACTCTAATTCACTGTATTTGATATTAGTCTGGTTTTAGGATATAAAATATTAAATGAAATGCATTAAAACTATGTGAACTGAGTAATGGCAGCGCTGTGAGCAGGGAAACACGAGCTGACAGTCACTGCTGCCGCCCACCTTTCTCACCTGGCAGGAAGGCTCCGTCCTTCACTCTTTCGGGCTGTCTCCCCTTCCCTGGGTCCCTGCTCATCGGCCCGCTCCTGCTGCAAGTTAGGGAAGTTATCAGACATTATTTCTTCAGTAATTTATGCTCCTTTGTCTCTTTTCCTTTGGGATATCTTCATCATGAGTCTCAGAGGCCTAGGGAGTGCACCCCCCAAAGAACTGTCACCTAGAAGCCGCAGAAGAGCGCAGCTTTATGGCCGTGCACTTTTTCTAACCAATGAACCCCACCACAACACGCAGAAAAACTCACACTACAAGCGTGACAATGGGAAAAACTTGCAGGCAAACACCATGCACAGAGAATGAAGACAATAGCTCGGATGACCTAAAAAATTCCAACTATCTGATTAACATCACAGATAAGGAATTTAGGATAGAAATATAGAAGATGTTTGTAGAACTCAAAGAAAGCATAGATCGATCTGAACAGAACACAAAGACAGAAATCAGAAAACTCCAAACTGAAATAACAGATCTGAAAATCACAGTAGCTGAACTGAAAACCTCAGTGGATGGCCTCTCCAGCAGGCTATCAGCAGCTGAGGACAGAATCGGCTTGCTGGAAGATGAGATGCAGAAAAACTGAACACAGCAGAAGAAATTGGGAAAGAACCTTAAGACAAATGATCAGGCAATGGAAAAAGTACTCAAGGAATGTGAACAGATGAAAAGAGAAATCTCTGATAAACTCAACAGAAACAACATAAGAATCATTGGAGTTCCAGAGGTCTGGAACTGACAGGTCTAGTTTAAGACAAGAGAGACCAACAAACACAGCAAACTTCTCTACAAATATGATATTAAATCCTATGACAATCATCTCCCTTAATGGCAATGGACTAAATCCACCAATTAAAAGACACAGAGTGGCAAAATGGGTCAAAAAGATGAATCCAACCTTCTGCTGCCTACAAAAAAAAAAAAAAAAAAAACACCTGAATAGTCAGAACAAACATAGACTCAAAATCAAAGGTTGGAGGAAAATCATCCAAGCAAACAACACCCTTAAAAAAGCTGGGATGGCCATATTAATATCTGATGACACCAACTTTATGCTTAGAAAAGTTGTAAGGGACAAAGATGGACACTATCTACTAATTAAGGGATATGTGCAACAGGAAGAAATCAGACTATTAAACATATATGCACCCAATGAGAGACCAAAAAATTATCTAATACAAGTACTGACAAATCTGAAAGAAGACATCAATAGTAACACAATAATTGTGGGAGACCTCACACGGCCCTGTTAACACTTGATAGATCAACCAGACTGAAACCCAACAAAAACATACTAGCCCTGAAAAGAGTAATGGAAGAAAGAGGACTAGTAGATATATATAGGACACTCCACTCCAAAAAACCTGGATACACATTCTTCTTCAATGTACATGGGTCATTCTCCAGGATAAACTACATGCTGACACATAAAACATATCTTCATAAAATTAAGAGGATAGAAATCTTGCAGGCTACCTTTGCTGACCACAAGGCTCTGAAATTAGATGTGAACTACAAAGGCACACAGAAGAAAACCTTTAACAATTGGAAATTAAACAGCCTGCTACTGAACAACCAGTGGGTCCGAGATGAAATCAAAGAGGAAATCAAAACTTTCCTGGAGACAAATGATAATGAAGACACAAACTGCCAGAATCTATGGGACACAGCAAAAACGGTCCTGAAGGGAAAATTTATAGCTTTAGAAGCACACATCAGGAAGGAAGAAGGGGCATACCTGAATAACTTAATGACGCAGCTCAGAAAATTAGAAAATGACCAACAAAAGGAACCAAAAATAGGGAGACAGAAGGAAATAACAAAGCTGAAAGCAGAAATCAATGAAATGGAAAATCAAAAAACAATCTGAAAGATCAACGAAAGCAGAAGTTGGTTCTTCAAAAAAATAAACAAGATTGATAGACCATTGTTAAAACTCACAAAGAAAGAAAGCGAAACCTGATAACCCGTATTAGAAATGAAAAGGGGGAGATCATGACAGACATCACAGAGATCCAAAGGGTAATCAGAGACTATTTTGAGAAACTTTATGCTACTAAACATGAGAACCTAGAAGAAATGGAAAAATTCTTGGACACTTATAACCTTCCACAGTTAAGTAGGGAGGATGTAGCATAGATAAACACCCCCATCACTATTGAGGAAATTGAAACTGTAATCAAACATCTAACCAAAAAGAAAAGCCCAGGCCAGATGGATTTACTGATGAATTCTTTCAAACCTTTCTAGAGGAGCTACTACCAATTCTAGCCAGGCTCTTCCATGAAATTGAAAAAATGGGAACACTCCCAAACAGCTTTTATGAAGCCAACATCACCTTGATACCAAAACCAGACAGAGATGCTGCCAAAAAAGAAAATTACAGACCAATATCCCTGATGAATGCAGATGCAATGATCTTCAAAAAAAAAATCCTAGCAAATAGAATCCAATGCATCATCAAGAAGATCATACAATATGACCAAGTAGTTTTCATCCCAGAAATGGAAGGATGGTTTAACATCCGTAAACCTATCAACATCATACACAACATCAACAAGAAGAAAAATAAAAATCACATGATCATTATCAATAGACGCAGAGAAAGCATTTGATAAGGTCCAACACCCATTCTTGATCAGAACTCTCAGCAAGATGGGAATGGAAGGAACCTTTTTCAATCTAGTTAAAGCCATCTACCACAAGCCAATGGCAAATATTATCCTCAATGGAGAAAAACTAAAAGCCTTTCCTCTAAATTATCGTACAAGACAAGGCTGCTCTCACCGCTCCTCTTCAATATAGTACTAGAAGTGCTTGCTATAGCGATCAGGCAAGAAAAAGATATCAAGGGAATCCAGAGAGGAAAGGAAGAAGTCAAGCTCTCACTGTTTGCAGATGACATGATACGCTACTTAGAAAAACCTAAATACTCTACCAAAAAGCTTCTAGAAAAAATAGACTCATATAGCAAGGTGGCAGGCTATAAAATTAACACACAGAAATCAATGGCCTTTTTATACACCAATGATGATAGGTAAGAGATGGACGTCAAGAAGGCAATCCCATTCACATCAGTGCCACACAAACTCAAATATCTTGGAGTCAACTTGACCAAAGACGTGAGGGACCTATACAAAGAAAACTATAAAGCTCTGCTCCAAGAAATGAGAGGACACACAGAAATGGAAACACATACCCTGCTCATGGATTGGCAGGATTAACATAATTAAAATGGCAATACTCCCCAAAGCATTATATGGAGTTAATGCGATCCCTCTAAAGATACCCATGACATTCTTCAAAGAAGTGGATCAAACACTTGTGAAGTTCACCTGGAACAATAAACACCATCGAATAGCTAAAGCACTCCTAGGGAAAAGGAAAATGGGAGGCATTACTTTCCCCAACTTTAAACTGTACTACAAAGCAATAGTTATCAAAATAGCATGGTATTGGAATAAAGTTAGACCTTCAGATTAGTGGAATAGGCTTGAGTTCTCAGACAATGTTCCCCAGACATACAATCACCTAATTTTTGACAAAGGAGCAAGAAATCCTAAGTGGAGCAGGGAAAACCTCTTCAACAAGTGGTGCTGGCAGAACTGGTTAGCCACTTGCAAAAAAGCGAACATAGACCCCCAGTTAACATCATGTACGAAGGTAAAATCCAAATGGATTAAAGACCTTGATATCAGACCTGATACCATAAGGTATATAGAACAACACTTAGGTAAAACACCCCATGACATTGAGACTAAAGGCATCTTCAAGAAGAAAACTGCACTTTTCAAACAAGTGAAAGCAGAGATCAACAGATGGGACTATATTAAGCTGAGAAGCTTCTACACCTCGAAAGAAATAGTGCCCAGGATACAAGAGCCACCCACCGTGTGGGAGAAACTATTCACCCAATACCCATTAGATAAGGAGCTAATATCAAAAATTTACAGGGCACTGACAGAACTTTACAAGAAAAAACATCTAATCCCATCAAAAAATGGGGAGAAGAAATGAACAGACACTTTGAGAAAAATGAAATACAAATGGCCAAAAGGCACATGAAAAAATGCTCCTCGTCACTAATCATCAGGGAAATGCAAATCAGAACAATGATGAGATACCATCTCACACCACAGAGATTGGCACACATCACAAAGAATGAGAACATTCAGTGCTGGCGGGGATGTGGAGAGAAAGGAACTCTTATCCACTGCTGGTGGGAATGCTGTTTAGTCCAACATCTATGGAAAACGATATGGAGATTCCTCCAAAATCTGGAAATTGAGCTCCTATTCAACCCAGCTATTCCACTCCTAGGGATATACCCTGAGAACACAAGAATACAATACAAAAACCCCTTCCTCACACCTATATTTATTGCAGCACTATTCATAATAGCCAGGCTCTGGAAACAACCAAGATGCCCTTCAACATACGAATGGCTAAAGAAACTATGATACATATATACAATGGAATATTATGCAGCCGTCAGGAGAGATGAAGTCATGAAATTTTCCTATACATGGATGTATATGGAATCTATCATGCTTAGTGAAATAAGTAAGAGGGAGAGAGAGAGTCGCAGAATAGTCTCACTCATATATGGGTTTTAAGAAAAATAAAAGTCATTTTTGCAACAATCCTCAGAGACAATGAGAGGAGGGCTGGAACTTCCAGCTCACTTCATGAATCCCACCACAAAGAGTGGTGAGTGCAGTTATAGAAATAACTACACTCAGAACTACCATAATCATGTGAATGAATGAGGGAATTGGAAAGCCTGTCTAGAGTACAGGTAGGGGTGGGGTTGGATGGAGTGAGATTTGGGATATTGGTGGTGAAAATGTTGCACTGGTGAAAGGGGGGTGTTCTTTACATGACTGAAACCTATTCACAATCATATTTGTAATCAAGATGTTTAAATAAAAAAAAACTGTGTGAACTAAGAGTATTAGTGATAGGACTCCTTTTTATTTGACTTTTATTTTTTTTGGGGGGTAGGGTTTGAGCCACAGCAAGCTGTCTTCAGGAGTTACTCCTAGCTCTTCGGTCAGTTATCACTCCTGGGGACAATATAGGATGCTGGGGATAGAATTTAGCTTGACTGCATACAACGCATACACCCTACCTACTGTACTATTGCTCTGGCCTCATTATGACTCCTTTTATTTCCATAAGCTTTACTCTGTTTTGGCTTAAACCTTCTTAGTGTTTATGGGAAGAATTGGCCATATTTCAAAGCAAGCTCATACATGCTCAGGGCAGGAGGCTGGAAAGTTTTTCCAAAAATTGTCCAAATGCTCATTTGTAGGCCATAGTGTTAAGCCTGTTCACAGCATGTGAATCATAGTATTGAAGTTTTAAGTCAAATCTGCTTTGTGGGAAGACCTTTCTTTTTTGTTTTGAGTCTACACCTGGCAGTGCTCAGATGTGAGTACTAATTTCTTTGTGCTCAGGAATTACTTTTGGATAGCTCAAGATACCAAAAGGGGTGTCAGGGATTGAACCTGAGGCATCTGTATGCAAGTCAAGCACCCTACCTACTGTACTGTTTCTCCAGCCCTGAAGGAAGACCTTTCTGTAGATAAATTCAATTAATTAAAAAGAGATTCAGTTATTAAAACTGGGCACATAGGTGAAGGGAAGGTGATACTGCTGATGGACTGATATTGGATTGTATGCCACTTTGTATGCCTGAGACTCAATCATGTAACTTGTAAATAATTCAATTAATTAAAAAAGAAAAGAAGTTCTGTTTTGAAGATTGAGCTTTGGGAAGTCAGATTATTTTGTTTTGTTTTCTTTACTTTCTTTTTAAGGGGGGTGGTCAGATTCATAGCTGCTTAGTTTTTACTCCTGGCTCTGCACAACGAAATCTGGCAGGGTCAGGAGACCATATGGGGTGCCAGGGATCAAATCCCAGTTGGCCATATTTAATGCAAGTTCCTAGCCCTTACTCTATACTATTACCCCAACCCTCAAAAAAGGTGTATTACACCCTTACAACTTATACTGTACTATATCACTTCTGTCCCAATGTGTTTTGTTTTTTTCTTTTTGGGGGGAGGGAGACCACTCCTGGTGTTGCTCAGGGCTTCCTTTGTCTCTGGGCTCAGGGATTAATTCTGGTGGGGCTCAGGGAACCACATAGGGTGCTGATATAGAACTTGGGTCAGCCACGTGCAAGGCAAGTGCCCTGCCTGCTGTACTTATTGCTCTTGCCCTGGGAGGTCAAACTATGCTAACAATTATTGCCATACTGTTACTTAAATTCCAAAGATCGGTGATTTCCGAATTTTTGCAGGTGGGACTGGATCCAGTGCTATGGATTGTTTTCTACCTTTCTGGAAGTTCTAATTCTTTTGGGAAAACACCCCATTTTCTCTCTCCTAAGCTTTCACCTTGCAGGAGATGATAGTAGGCTCTGTCTTGTGAGGGAGTCTGTGACACCACTCCAGAATTGAGAGTTCCTGTCCCTGAACACTGTTAAAAAAAAAAAAAAAAAAAAAAAAAAAAAGCAAAGAAACCATCCAGATCTTTTCACACCACACTGAAACCCATTTTTTTGTGTTAAAGTTCAGGCAACCGAGTGGGATTTCTTCAGTAACAGGATGATTCTTCCCCTTACCTCACACTCACTTGCTTGCACTGTCAAGGACCACAAGATCCAAATATACTGGCTAAGGTTCAGACCACAGGCTCAATGTGTTCCTAATTCTTGGAGCTGGAAGTCCAAGCTCAGGGTGCTGGCACAGGTGGTTTGTGTGAGGCCTCCTCTCCTTGGGATAGGGGCCACCTTACCATATGGCATCACATGGCTCTTTGTGGCACTTGTGTATGTGCACTCTGGTGTCTTTTCCTTTTTCCATAAGGATGCTTACTAGTATCATTGGACTAGGCCCTATCCTTATGACCTTACTTCATGTAATTGCCTTATAATAAGGCCGGTCTCTAAATAATATAGTGCCACACAGAGACTTTGGAGATGAGAGACAGAGGGACATATTCACATTTTTTAGCATAATTTTTATTTTAATCATAGTGGCTTACATATCGTTCACAGTAATATTTTAGGTACATATTAACATTGAATCGGGAATTCCCATCACCAAATTGTTCTCCCTCCACCTCTATTCCCATCCTACCTCCCATATCCTCCACCCTCACCCCTGGGGCTGCTAGAATGAGTGGTCCCCTCTGTGCCTAGCTTACTACTTAGTGATCTTACAACTATTTGGTCATGGTACCTCCCTTATTTCCCCCTCTAATTGGGAGGCGGGACTAGATAGTTCAAGTTATGTGGTTTTGTTTGAAGAAGAGAAAAGTAATAAAAGGGGGTAAAAATCAAATACGCCAAAAATGGGCAGAGTCCTTCTAGAAGAGGCTCTCATCCTCAGTTTGAGAGACGAAGGGGAAAAAGGAGATGGAACACCACAACAGTACAAAAAGAAGTGTCAAATAAAATATCCAGTGAGCACTACAGCAATCAAGATAGGCACCACATAATAGCCATGGTCTTGAAATAAAAAATACGACAGAGCACAAAACGGAAGAAGGAAAAGAAGAAAGAAAAATAAATAAATAAAAATGGAAACAACAAGTTCAATATCCACACCAAATCAAAAAAATTGACTAAAACTAGATAGATAAATAAAAAAAGATTATTTTGTGCTTTTTGTCTTTTTTTTTTCCCTCTCCTGCATAGGCACAGTAAACATTGGGGTCATTCGAAAAGGAATTCCCTTGGCCTAAGAGATACAGGGTTTCTCCACCTTGGAGTATATTGTCACAGGATTAACTATACTCCTTTCCTCCTTTCTAGTTCATTTACTCCCCCATTGGTGCTTTTGTGGTGTATATCGAAGACTTCTGCTCTATATTGTCACGGGATTAACTATAGAGTCCTTTCTAGTTCATTTACTCTCCCATTGGTGCTTTTGTAGTGTATGGAAGACTTCTGCTCCATCCTTGTGATAAAATCAGGTCGCTGTATCTGGAGATCGACATAGTCACATTTTAAAATGCACATTTGAAGCTAATTAGGAGTGTCTTTAATAAAAAAGAACAACTCAAACCAATTGGTGGAATTTCTCATGATTTAGGGCTCTACCGGTTTTCTACCCAGTGCAAGTTATTTAGAACACCTCCAAAGTCAAGAATGATCTTCTGATGAGTTTTGTCATGACAGGCATTCATGATATTTTCACTGAGTAGTTATTCTGTAATGTGATTGTATTTACTTTAGTTGACTTTATTTTCTTCCTGATAAAGATGGTAGTTTATAGTTATGATTCAGTTTCCAGTGGAAATAACACTTTTCTTTTCTATCAGTTTCTTCCATTTCACTTGGTGCCATTGGAAACCAGTTTGCCCAACCATTTACCCATTCATCCAACAGCCAGCCAGTCTGCTACCCAGTCAATGATGGACAATGAATTGTGATCTTCCACACAGAAATGAAGCTAACAGTTCAAGAAAATGTTATTCATTTGTTTGGCCAAAAGCTGGCAACTGTGTGTGTGTCTGTGTGTTTCTGTTCGTATGCATCTCTGTGCTTGTATTATGGATGTGCAGAGGTGTGAGTTGGTAGGGGAGCTCATATTGGGAACAAGATGTCTAAGTCCATTCCTGGTATTGAAGAAAGACTTTGTGGAGAAGAACAATTGCATGTTGGGTTTGACGTGCTTAGATATCTAGCTATTGATGACACTCAGGGGTGTAGACTTCTGGGTTTGTCTCAGTTTTTTGAAGTACAGTGTTGGAAACTAGAGATAACCATGGTTCAAAAGTCCAGTGGGAGGCACACCCCAAGGTGAGTAAGCACCTTCATTGTCACTGTAGGACCGGAATTATTTTTATTATTTTCCCCCCTGATTTTGTTCACTGTCAAACATTTTGATGGGCTTTTTAATCATTTCAATAAGAGTTTAGTGAGAATCTGCTCTCTGAGGGTTTGGGACATGAGCACATCCATAGTGGACACAGAGGCTGTGTCTAATTTGGACTTGGGCACTTAGATGGGTCTTGAAGTCTGTGATCAAGTTGGCTTGGAGACTCATGGGTGAGGTGCATCCAAGTGGGGATAGAGAACTGTGTGGTGGTGAAGCATTGCCTGGACAGAGATAGGGCCTGTGAGTACAGTAGTGATGGTGAAGGAGATATCTTAGTAGCCATATTCCTCAGAGGTGTGAGGACACTGAAAAGTTGGAATAGTGGGGGATGACTTGCATGTTTAAGAGTATACTGGGTCATCTGCTAGAAATCATAGTGGCTTAGCAGGGGTTGGACAGAGGAAAGAGAAATCAAGAGAGGGATTAAGCTGATCCTATGGGAGATGGAGACTGAGCTGGATGTGGGCCTACACAGGGGGTAAGACACCTGAATAGGACATCTGCTGGAAAGCAAGGGCTATGGATATGACTGTGTCATAGCATGTGGACTATGAAGGTGACATCGGCCCTATTCAGGCCTTTACTTCCCTAGCTGTTTCCCTCTAAGCCACATCTCCCCTCCCTGTTTCTTCACATTGCTATGTTTTCTTCTCTATGACACTCTGTGGCCTTTCTGTCTGCATTTATGACTGGAAAACTTCCCCATCTTCCATCTTACAAATCCCTCCAGAGTCCTCCTGGCTCCCAGAGTAACTTAATTGTTACTGTCTATCAACAACCTTTTTGTTGTTTTTGGTCATACCTGGCAGTGTTCAGGGGTTTTTCCTGGTTCTGCACTAAGGAGTCACCTCTGACAGGCTCGGGGGGG
This sequence comes from Suncus etruscus, assembly GCF_024139225.1. NCBI lineage: Eukaryota > Metazoa > Chordata > Mammalia > Eulipotyphla > Soricidae > Suncus > Suncus etruscus. The sequence goes on along the minus strand of NC_064852.1, from coordinate 150,590,805 downwards.
ACCATTTGAGATGCCAGGGATTGAACCTAAGGCAGCTGCATGCAAGGTAGGTTCTGGTCACATTGAAAATTTTAAAGCACTCTTAGGATAAACTGGATTTGGAAGATGGGACAAATGTCCTGTGGTATAGGGGGAAGTTGGGGTGAAGCACAGGGCACCCAGTTGGTGCCAAGAGTGCTGCTAGGCTCCTGTTTTAGATGTGGTGGTTTGGGGCAACACTTGGTAGACCTTGGCTTATTCTTGGCTCTGTGCTCAGGAATAACTTCTGGCAGTGGTTGGGGGGAGGGACCATATGTGGTCTGAGGGATTGAACTGGGGTTGGCCATCAGCAAGACAGCTCCACCTGTGATATGGCTCCAGTCCAGAGTGGCTGTTAACAAAAACTTCCTAACTTACGCACAAAGCCCTTTCTCTGGTAGAAATATCACAGTCAATCTCCATTCCCTTCATTTCTAGTGTCTCCTTCAGTGGCTTCAGAACAGTCACATCATCTCCCAGATTGAAACTCTACTAGACAAAATGCAGGGCCCGGAGCTGTAGTGCAGCAGTAGAGCGTTTGCCTTGCACGCGGCTGACCCAGGATGGGACTCGGTTCAATCCCCAGTGTCCCATATGGTCTCTCAAGCCAGGAGTGATTTCTAAGCGCATAGTATAGGAGTAAACCCTGAGCGTCACCAAAAAAAAAAAAAAAAAAGAAAAGAAATGCAATTCCTCAGCTCCTGCTAATAACCATTCTACTGTTGGATGTGACCTTCCTCCTCCCTCTGGGAAGGGGAAGCAGACATTCCTTCCCCTCTGGGGTCTGGCTTCTTTCCCTTGGCATCATGTCTCATCCTGCCCTCTGTGTAAAGCCCTGTTTTTTTCTTTTTTTAATAAATTCTTTAATTGAATCACTGTGAGAAACAGTTACAAAGTTAATCATGATTGAATTCAGTCATACAATGTTCCAACTTCCTTCACCAGTGCACATTTCTCATCACCAATGTGCCCAATTTCCCACTTGACCTCCTCCTTATCCCCACTCCTCCTCCTCTTCCCCTCTCCTCTTTTCCTTCTCCTTCTTTTCTTCTTATTCTTCTCCTTCTACTTCTCCTCCTCCTCCTCCTCCTCCTTCTTCTCTCTCTCTCTCTCTCTCTCTCTCTCTCTCTCTCTCTCTCTCACCCTTTTTTCCCCTTTAGATACTGGTTTGCAATATTATCTCCTTTCAGTCCCCAGTTCTTGTCTGGAGTGATCATTTCCAACTATCTTTAGTCCTTTCTCTGCCCTAACTGCACTACTCTGCTCTTTGTGGCAAGCTTTCTACCATGCACTGGTCTTCCTGTGATCCCTGTTTTTAAGGCTGAAGAATATTCCATTAGCTCAGGGGAACCCATGCTTATGTGTGAAGATGCTTGCATTACCTACCATTTAGTGCCTGGGGCCACATTACTGTGAATGGGGGTGGCCTGGGCATTCCTGCTCTAGACTCACACACTTTCCATGACAGGAACCCCATTTTATTCATCTCCTTGTTATCGCATACTCAGCCATACCTGGCACACTCTAAATATCCCCAAATTAGCAGATGAAAGGACTGCCAATAGATTTATTTTATTTTAACACATACTTCTAAAATATGCTAAAATATGTAGGTGTTTAACATTTTTGAAAAACAAATATTTTTGTGTGTGTTTTGGGCCACATCCAGTGGTGCTCAGGGCTTACACTTAAGATGTGTTCTCATGGATCATTCTTGGCAGCTTGAGTGACCATCTGCGGTACCAGTGATAGAACCACAGTTGGTATATACAGTGTAAATGTAATATGGTTCCAGCCCAGCATATTGGATTTTCCCAAAACCCTGGTGTGGGACATGATTGATCTGCTTCCCAGAAGAGGGATGAGGTAGAGCTCATCGAGTGGCTCAGCCTCGACTCAATCCACTCAGGCTGAGATTGCTCTTAGTCCCCAGGCAATGGAGCCCCACCACAATTCAGGAGAGAGGAAGTCAGAAGAACCACTAGAAGAATCTAGAAGATAGGCCTGCTTATCATAAAGGCAATCTATATCCTAAGTGAGTCAACTAACACTTAGAGAGCAAAGTTGCTGGGGGTAGAAGATCTGGAAATCTAGCAACAAACAAATAAAAACCAGGGGTCAGAGTGATAGGACAATGGGTAGGTCACCTGCCTTGCATGGGCCAACTGGGAGTTTGATCCTTGATCTCATATGGTCCTCTGAGCACTAGCAGGAGTGATTCCTGAGTGCCAAGGGGGAGTCGCCCCTGGGCACAGTCAGGTGTGGTGCCACCAAAAACTAAAGCAAAGAAAAAAAAATCTTAGGAAAAGGGCTAGAAAGAAAATAGAGGCATTCAGTAAGGCATGACCTTGTATGTAGCCAGCCCCAGTGCAATCCCCAATACCATATGTGCATCCCCTGTGCATGCCAGGTACAGCTCAGGAGGTCTCTTTCAATCACTGTGCAGTGTGACCTTCAGTCTCCAAACACCACCGCTGTGGCCCTGTAATGTCTGGCATCCGTGAGGTCCTTGCATGAATCTGTCAGTTCTTAGGAGAGTTTCTGGGGCCTCCTGAGCCCCACTTGCAAAACTCCTCCCCCCCTCCCCGAGAAAATCCCAGAGATGAAAGGTCAGTGTGACATTCCCCACATACTCTGGTGAAGTGCCCAGAATTGCAAGTGATGATGCTACTAGCCTGACCCTCAGCCAGGGCATGGGCTCTTTTAGGCACTTTGCCTACCTCTGTGTGGACAGAGGCAAGACCGAAAAAGCTGGGGAGCCCCTTTGTGAGCTGAGCAGGGACTGAGGAGGGGAAAGGAGGCCCAGGCTGCCCCACTGATGCTCCTGGAGCCCATTCCCTATTAGCTCCCAGGACAGCACCTGTACCTTTTCTATCACCTGTTTCCTGTCTGTGTCTCCACTTCTGGGCATCCCTTTTCTTTCATCCACTTCTTGGTGATACTCAGGCCCAGCACAATTCTCGTGCAATGTCCCCTACTTGCTTGCCACTCCATGTCTGGGCCACTGTTGCTTCCGCCCAGTCATTTCCTGGTCCCAGCTGCCTCTCTCCAGATCCACTGTAGTTTCTTTCAGTGTTTGGGGGCCACTCCTAGTAGTTCTCAGGGCTTCCATCTGACTCTGTGTTTGGGAGTTGAACCCTGGCAGTGGCCAGGTGACCTTATGTGGTGCTGGAATCAAACTTGGTCCGGCTATGTGCAAGGCAAGCTCTTTAACCCTTGGACTGTCTCTCAGACCCTCACGCCTCATGGCCTGGTGGCAGTAGCCCCTGTAATTCTGACTGATGGTTGGTAATATTTCAGGTTCCTCGAGACAAAAGGCTGCTACCGGTGAACAAAGCAAGTGACAGCCAGGAAGACCCAGATAAAAGGTATGACATCATATCCAGAGGTATGCTGGCCCCCTCAAAGTGCTCTTTCTCTATGCTTATGAAAAAATCACTACTAAACTGTCACGTTGGGCCTTGCGAGGCCATAGGCATGAAGCTTAGCCTCTATCTTAGCCTTTTGGAGTCTAGGTCCATGTGCAATTTCTTAGTGGGGAGCAGAACCACAAATTTGAGGTGCGTAGACATAGCCATACATAGATGCCCTAGCATAGAAATACCCCTTTCCTACAACCCTGAATTAAGACCCACTTGAAAAATAAGATAGCAGGCAGATTGAGATGAAACAGGAAAAAAGTTCATGTTCTTTCTGCAGAAATTAATGAGTATGTTTTGATTCAGGATCTGGCTTCTCTTCTGACTTAAAATATGTCTAGGCTGCCTATTCCAGCTTTCTTCTTTCACAAGGAGCCAGCCAATTCTGGTCTGGTGGGAATGAATAAGGTGTCCCTTGTCTTTGGCCAGGATAATCCAGACAGAGTCCCCAGAAGGGTCTGACCCCCCTAACTCAGCCATATCTTCACACTTAAATAAAGCAAAGCCATCTCCTGCCTGGTTGAGCAATGAAGATGCATGCAGGGTTTCTATTGGATCTTCATATGGAACAATAAAAGCAGGAGAAAATGAATTTTTTCCTGAGAGCTGCTAGCACACAGGCTCTTATAGTTTGACCTGTGGCATTTTACTCTTCCTAGACGATTAGTAATGGGGTCCATCCCACCAACCAGGTGGCATAGTCTGAGCATCCTAAGAACATGCCAGCAAAGGACCTGGCTTCTGCTTTTGACTTGCAATTTAGCAGGGACTGTTTGCTTCACTGTGTTGCTGTGGGTCTGGGTTCTCACTAACTGCTGGGGTAACAGGAAGAAATAGGCTAATATTCTTTTTGCAACTTCTCCCCTGTCCAGTCCATATTAAGCTAATCAGGGAGGCACAGAGCGTCAGAGAAAGCAAAAATAGATGGGTACTAGGTGCATTAGACATCCTAGGTTTTATAAAAAGGAAGCCTCCTATATCTTTTTTTTTAATTTTACTAGCTGCTCATTGTATTTTTCTCTGGGATTTCATGGAGTTATTAAAAAAATAGTTTAGTGTAGCCTAGACAAAAATTCCTCTCCATACCCATGATGTAGGACTTAGTCAACTTGTGGCTAAGTGTAAATGGAACTACTAGCCCAGTAGTTCATGAGCTAATGCGATACCATGACAATTGTTGGTGTCCGGAAGTTGACACTTGGGAAAATAGACTCTCTGTGATCTGACTGAACTTTTTAAAAACTATATTTGATGCACCAATCTTCACATTAGCAATTTTTTGACCTACTAAAATGTCTGGTTCCATTTTGAATTCTATTGCAGGTGAGGAATAGCGCACAATTATTCTGGACTTGCTCTAACCACCAGATTGAAAGTGGTTATCTTTTTGAAGTTCTCTAGCTTCAGGTTCTAATGTCAATGTGCTTTATTTGGGTTGGAGGTAGTCACCTATCTGGCCATGCTCAGAGCTTTCTCCTAGCTCTGGCTTCAGGGATCACTCCTCCTGGTTCTCAGAGATTCAGGAATAGAATCCTGGTTGATTGCCTGCAAGGCAAGCGTCTTACCCACTGTTTTATCTCTCTAACTCTGCCAATGCTGTTCTAGTGAGGTACTGATTACACACGTTATTGTTCACAATTATTTAAACTCAAATAGCAGAAGATAACATCATTTATCTTCTCATATATGTCACTCCATTTGTACAACTCTATTGTTTGCTTAGTGGTTTGTTAATAAGAATACCTAAAACATTTTATCCTATGTCTCAGTCTTAGCACAGATAAACTTGCTTTCCTGGCAGTGCATAGAAATTGTACATTTGGTTCAAATTACACAACTAGTGAATTTGATCTAGAAAGGATGCCAAGTTTAGAGGGTCTGGTTAACTTTGAATATTTTGAAAGTCAGTGAGATTTTCCTTGTGCAAAGATTGAGATTTGGATCATTACTTTGGTAGCAGATCAGTAGGCAGCCAGGCATTTAACTCACAGAAAGTCATCTAATATCCTAAGTTTTCCTTCCCAAAGGGTCTGGGCAAAATGAGCTTGGGAAACTCAAAGTTGATAATTAAATAGGTGAAAGAACTTGTGTGTGTGTGTGTGTGTGTGTGTGTGTGTGTGTGTGTCTTAACTGTCTTCATAAAGTGTCTGACCCACCCAGGGTGGTCTTGTTATGAAAATGTATATGTGTCTGTGTGTCTTAAATACTGATTTTATCATGGCCTTCTTTCTTTGAGGCACATCTATTAACATTCCACAGCAAAATTCTAAACAATGGAATTGACGATACACTGAGAGAAATGGGTGGCCTGCATTTTGGCACTTCTCTGCTAATGCTGGATTCAGATTAAACATAATTTTGAAATTTTTACTTATATTTAGTCTTCAGTAAAGATTCACAATATTGATTTGGCCATAAATATAGGGTACTACTTAAAAGTCAGACCGTTTTGAAAAGACTTGCAATTTTAGTCCTTAAAGGATTACTTTCTTAGAATGATCACTATAGATCTGATACGCAGAGATTTTTCTCCTGGCTTTGCTTAGGTGGAGCCATTTTCTTCCCCCAAGCCTTACTTTGAAGTTTTATCTGAAAAATCAAAGGCAGAAATACCAAGTTGCTTGAGAGTCAGGCATGCCTAGAGACTAATGGACTTCCTTTCCTGAGTGTAGCACGGAAACTCAATTCTTGGAAGAACCAGGTTTTTAGTATATTTCTCTCCATGAGATTTGCCAGTAAGCCCCAGAAAGCATTTGTTGGTTTTAAGAAAAGCAGACAGTGGAGACAGACCTCTTGTCAGAACAACATAATGCCTCTCCATTAGCTTTTGAAATCCTAGAAATAAGAGAGAGGCAGCCCCAATATCTTCTGTCCTACAGGATCTTTGATGAAAAATCATTTTTTTTTTTTACCAATAACCAATAATCACCTTCATGAACCAGTTCTTTTTCTACTTCTGCCCTCTCACAGAATTCTTTAATAGATATTAAAGTATTTCATCTTGGCCAGGCAAGAATTAATTTTTTTAAATCCTTTACTTCTTTTTGTACCAGCCAGGAGGTCTGAGCTTAGAGAGATCTTGTTTTACATAAACCCAGTTATACCACTTTTTAAAGCTCTGAAAGTAATTCAATGCTGAGGCTATCAATGAGCTCATGCTATTCCTCAATGTAGTGAAAACTATCTTCATGATAAACTCAATCTTATTTTTCTATAAAGAGTTTAGACCACAGGATGAGGGACAATCTCTCACCTTCCTCTCTTACCCCTTGTTGCTGATTCCCCTAACTCCCTCAAATATCATTTTTCTCTTCCTTAAAAAAAAAACAGCAGTTTACAACCTTTCTTTTTCAAATGTATTAAAGTGTAAAGTGGATAGTCTGATTAACCTGCCACTGTCTATTCAAATCTCTAGCTTCAGCAATGCTAACTTTTTTAAATTTAGTTTTATGGTCACACCTGACATGTAAAGGGATTTCTCCTGGCTCTGTGCTCCTGGGTCATTGGCAAGACTTGGGGGATCATATGTAGTGCCAGGAGTCAGTTGTGTGCAAGACCAGTGCCTTATTCCCTGTACTATCAATTAGGCTTAGTAAATACACTTGTTATACTTCTTTTCTTCCTTTTTTATTTTAAATTGCCATAGTATTTAATATCAGTCCTTGACACTATACCATTTCACTTATAATTAATTTTTGATTGTATTTCGAAGAAATGAGGACATTTTCTTATACCATCTCAAAATCGTGATCCCATGAAACTAAATTAATCAAAGTATAACTATATAATAATATTGTGGGTAACCATAATATCTCCCAATCCTTCCATTTGTATTCTCTTGTATCCCTCTAGGTCCCCTAATATTTCAGTGTTTCACAAAGTCCCTTAAGTTAAGTCTCTTAAGTTTGTTCAGGTCAGGACCCAAACAGGATTTAATATTCTAGGCATCTTTTCCATCTCCTTTCATCTGGAACTATCTCCCTATTCTTCCTTTTTGCATGCATCTGACTACAGAAACCAGGTCAAGAAGAACGTGGCTCCTATGGAATCTTAGATGGCTTCTCCTGGGTAGCATGTCAGTCCTGGTTCCAGCAACTATCATTCCTAAGAGCAGGAAGTTAGAAGTGAAGACTGGCTTACTTTTAGGGCCAACTTTTACTTAATTATTTAATGGTGACAGGTAGAAACGAGCCTGATTGCATATGCCCAGGAGATTATTCTAGTGCCTTCCAGACCTATTGCTCTCCCTCCACCTGGGCCATGGCTTGGCTCCTCCTGATGATCTTTCAGCCTTCTGGCTATTGCAGGAGGGGATGCCAAGAAATGGCCATATTTTTTCTCATTCTCTCCGGTTGGGGTGTGGGTCTAACCACGCAGGAACTGTCTTGGTCCCGGGGAAGCCCAGAGCAACCTGAGCAGCGGAGAAAACCGAGTGCAGGTCCTCAAGACAGTGCCCGTCAACCTGTCCCTCAACCAAGACCACCTAGAAAATTCCAAACGGGAGCAGTACAGCAGTGCCAGCGTTCCCGAGAGCCCAGCAGGCGTGGCCGTGTCGGGCATCACGGTGGTGAAAGCTGAAGAGTTTACCCCAGTTTTCATGGCACCACCGGTGCACTACACCCGGGGTGATGGCGAAGAGCAGCGTGTGGTTATCTTCGAGCAGACACAATATGGGGTGCCCGCCATGGCCAGCCACAGCACCTACCTCAAGGACGACCAACGCAGCACCCCGGACAGCACCTACAGCGAGAGCTTCAAGGATGGCGCCCCAGAGGTATGTTCTGCGGGGCTCACTCCCATGCTTCTGTCCTTCTCTTCTGGTACCCAGAACCCCTACCTTTTTTTCCTCTCTTTATTTTTGTAAACGAGGCAAAGGAATTGGAATTGCGAGTCATGAATTTATTTATTTGTGTTCTTTTACAACACAGGATCAGGCAGGGTGTGTACTTGAGAATAGGCATCATGAAAGTGTCCAGGTCCAATGTGTGTTCTGAGCCCCTGAGGATTGGTTGTTGCCGCCATTTTTTGCTCTCTGGTTGGTGGATTGAAGTCTTCAGTGAAAAGGCTGCCAGAGTGGCTCTTAATAGCTCATTTCTTCTCCTTATTCCTCCTCTTAAGGTTTCCAGAATGGATCTGTCAGGCTAATTCTGACCTCAGTGAGACGGGGTGAACTGAGGGTTTGTGGAAGTCTTGCCTTATCAACAGGTTTTAATAACCACCTGGTTTGTGAGTGGTGAAGGAATAGTTCTAGTTCTTGTTTGTTTTATTTATTTGTTTTTTAATTTTTCCACATGAGCTATCTCTTTGTGTTAGTTTTAAGTCTTAACATTGATTACACTGGAGAAATGAAGAAATTTTGGGGTGTGTGTGTGTGTGCAGGAACTTCCTCTTTTCACCTTGAACTCTTTTAGTTTATGACCTTCCAAATGGTAGTTAAAGGTGCTGCCAGCCCATTCTTTTTTATAAAACAAAACAATGCACCTGTTAAGACCTTGTTTGACTGCATGCTCAGGAAGGAATTAGTAACCAATGACAAGAGTGTCTATGTGCTTTGTATCTTGCAAACAGAGACTGCTTGTCTTTCTCATTGCCCATTGGACCAGAGAATATATGATCTTTGCTTGCTTCTTTGTTTTAAGTGCCCTATTAGAAAATTATGTACAATTGGGGCCAGAGAGTTAGCACAGCACTAGTGCATTTGCCTAGCATGCAGCTAATCCAGGACAGACGGTGGTTCAAAACCCGGCATCCCATATGGTCCCCTGAGCCAGCCAGGAGCAATTTCTGAGTGCAGAGCCAGGAGTACCCTCTGGGTGCTGCCAGGTGCGACCCAAAACCCAAAATCCAAAAAAGAAAAAAAAAAAAGGGAGAATTATGTACAATTATGTAAGCCCAATCAGGATCAATAAAACCTCCTCACTCCTAAACACTTCCTTAAGTGCCCCCATCTTTGAGTCCATCTTCTCTCCCCTGCTCTTGGCAAGCTTTATCTGTCTCCTATTATCCTAATGTTGCTGTTATCTAAGCTTTTATATAATCAGAACAAAGGGAAATCTTGTATGTTGTCTTCTTTTACTTAATGTAATATCTCTGAGATTCACCTATGTTCTTTGTATAGGAGTTAGTATTCCAGGGTAAGGATTCATTACAGTTTGTCTGTCTTCACTGATAGACATTGGTTGTGCCTGACTGGATTATAAATGATGATTTGTGAATTTTCCTGTCTTTATTTTAATGTGGACATATGCTTTTTCCTTGGGTAAATGCCTGGCACTAGAGTTTCTGGGGCCCAGGATAAATTTACCTTTAATTGTAAAATACCACAACCCAGTGTTTCAATGTGTTTGCACCATTATCATCTTTCCCAGTCACATATCTTGCTTTCAACATCCTTAAAAGAACCTGGTGCTCTTTTTTAAAAAAAATATATGAGCCTTTTTTTTTTTTTGGTTTTTGTTTTTTGGGTCACACCTGGTGACACTCGGGGGTTACTCCTGGCTATGCGCTCAGAAATCGCTCCTGGCTTGGGAGACCATATATATGGGACATTGGGGATCAAACCCTGGGTCAGCTATGTGCAAGGCAAAAGCCGTACCGCTGCTAGGCTTTCTACATCCCTCACTCACTGACATTGTTATGATAGTTCTCAGTATAGTTATTTCTCTAACTGCACTCATCAGTCTTTGTGGTGAGCTTCATATCTTGAGTCGGTCCTTCCGGGCCTCATCTCTGGGAATTATTTCAATGTCTTTTTTTTTTTTTGGTTTTTGGATTTTGGGTCACACCCGGCAGTGTTCAGGGTTACTCCTGGCTCTACACTGAGAAATTGCTCCTGGCATGCTCGGGGGACCATATGGGATGCCAGAATTCAAACCACCATCCTTCTGCATGCAGCATAAACACCCTACCTCCATGCTATCTCTTCAGTTCCTATTTTAATGTCTTTTATTTTTCTTAAAAACTCATAGATGAGTGAGACTATTCTGTGTGTGTGTGTCTCTCTCTGACTTATTTCACTTTGCATAATAGATTTCATGTACATCCATGTATAGGAAAATTTCATGATTTCATCTTTCCTGACAGCTGCATAATATTCCATTTTGTACATATACCACAGTTTCTTTAGCCATTCATCTGTTAATGGGCATCTTGGTTGTTTCCAGAGTCAGGCTATTGTATATAGTGCTGCAATGAATATAGCTGTGAGGAAGGGATTTTTGTATTGCGTTTTTGAATTCCTAGGGTATATTCCTAGGAATAGTATAGTTGGATCAAATGGGAGCTCAAGTTTTCCAATTTTTTGCGGAATATCCATATTGTTTTCCATAAGGGGTGGACTAGATGGCATTCCCAGCAGCAGTGAATGAAAGTTCCTTTCCCCCCACATCCCTTGTGGGGTTATTTTAAAATCGTCATCTTTTTATTAAATTGGTAGTGTTATTTAAACAGTGAGTATTTAAGCCCTTTGCAGTTACATGTTATCCTATCTGGTATCATTTTGTTGTAACTATCATTTCAAAGAGTAATAGTATTTCATTTTCATAATGTCTACATTATTATTTTTAGTTTATAGTCTAAGCATTTGAGGTACTGTATAAGTAGACTTGGCTAAATAGCAGAAGGATTTTCTCTGAATGCTTAGGGGCTCTCTCTGACTTTGTGCTTAGGAATGACCCTTGTAGACCTCAAGGGACCATATGTGGTGTCAAGGATTGAATTTGGGTCAATGGGATGCAAGACAAGTTCCTTAATAACGTCTGTACTATTTCTGCAGCTCCTGTTCATTCTCCCCTCCCTATTCCCCCAAGACATTTAACAATTTTACCTGTTTTGTGTTGGGTTAGGGTTCACTTGGGGTAATTTTGTATAGGCATAAGTAGTGAGTTGAGGTACATTTTCTCTTTAATGATTGATATACATTTGTCTCTATCGATCAGTTTGTTGATAAGATAATCTGTTAAACGGTCTTGACAATTTTGTTGGCCATTAATTGATGATGCAATTGTGGAGCCATCATTTTTTAAATTACTTTTGATTTTATTTTGATGCCACACTTGACCATACTCAAGGTTTACTCCTATTTCTGTTCTTAAAGACAACTCGTGATCTTGGAACCATATGGGCTACTGGGGATTAAACTCACGTGCAAGGCAAGCTTCCTATACTCTGTAGTATGTCTCTGACTGAAGAACCACCTTTGTAACCCAGAATATATAATGCAATTCTAGAAAAGTTAGTTTAGGCTTGCTTCTTTATGATTTAGATGTTATGCCTCTGTATTTGAGGCAATGATTTTTGGCTTCCACTTTCAATATACTGGACCAATATGAGACAAAAAATAAATCTTTGTGATTCTCATTTCATGCATGTGGTACATGCCAATTGCTGCACAGTGAGTAATCCCTTGAACAAAAAGTAGGATTGCAAACTTGAATAATAATAAAGATGAAGTGGGCTTTGACCCTGTGCCTGGCATCACTCTACATGACATACATTGGTGTCAGCCTTTTAAAAGTTGTAATAAAACAAGACTATTATTGCCACCCCTGTTTTCCAAATGAGAAAACAAGTATACCATAGGTGCTCAGGATTAAATTACAAGGAGTGGATGAAAGTGCTTGTCACCAGCTGTCTGGATCTGGAACCAATTTTTACTCTTCCTCCTCCTCCATTATTTTTCTTTCTCCTCCTCCTCATTTCTTTCTTCTCTTTATTTTCTTATTCTCTTTCTCCTCCTCTTCCTCCTTTTTCCTCCTTCTCCATCTTCTCTTCCCAGATCTGCCTCATGCAAGCAAGCACTTTACTTCCTGTTCTCTTCAGCCCTGGATTTAGAACTTCTAACCTTAACCATCATACACTTAACCACTTGGAGGATCTGGAGGTTGGTGGTTTTTAGTGACATTTATTGATTCTCAGGACTTACTCCTGCCTTTTTGTTCAGGGAACCATAGAAAGTGCCAAGGACTGAAGCTGGGTAGACTATAAGCAATTGCCTTATCTGTTGTACTATCTTTCCAGCCCAAAGGGCATTCTAATGCTTAGTAGCTTCATTGCCTAAGAAAGTGACTCAACTAAATACATATATATGTGTTTTAATCAGAGTGTCCTTTATCTCTGTTTATTTTATATGACAGAGTAGGGACAAGCTCTGCACATGGGCAGGACAGACAAATCGTACAGAGACCATCTTCACATACCACCAGTTATCACTGAGTGCTGACTGTGCGCTGTGAAGCTGGGGAATGAGCAGAGTGAGACTAGTAAATTAAAATTCTCTACCTTTATGAGCTGCCATTTTTCTTGGGTTTGGTAGCTCTCTAAGCTTTTGATGTCTTTATTTTTTCAATTTAATTTTAAAGAACTTATAGCTTGGAGAGCTGGAGTGATGGCACAGTGGTAAGGCATTTTCCTTGCATGCAGCTGATCTCGAATGGACCATGGTTTGATCCCTAGGCATTCCATATAGTCCCCAAGCCAGGAGAGATATTTGAGTGCTTAGTCAGGAGTGACCCCTGAGCATCACAGGGTGTAGTCCAAAAACAAAACAAGACAAAACAAAATATATATATATAACTTGAGCTGAAGTAATAGCACTGCAAGTAGGGTGTTTGCCTTGCAAGTGGCCAACTCAGGTTTGATCCCTGGCATCATATGGTCTCCAGGTATGACCTCTGAGCATAGAGCCAGGAGTAACCCTTGAGCATTACTGGGTGTGGACCCCTCCAAAAAAACCCGCCAAAATATAGCTTAGATAACATAGTTACAGTAGTATTAAAGAGTAGAGTATTTTTTTTGAAAAGTTACTGTATCCACTACCACCAAAGTGTCCACAATCCTCCCCCATTGTCCTATGTTCTTCTAGTCAGATCTTTATTTCTTCTCACCTCTCCAACCACTGCTTGGTAATGAGTTTTATAATCTATGGCCAAGGGTTTTAAATGTTCAGTACTCTCTATTTCCTTGTGTTATTCTCTCTCTCTCTCTCTTTCTCTCTCTCTCTCTCTCTCTCTCTCTCTCTCTCTCTCTCTCTCTCTCTCTCTCTTCCACAAATGAGATAACCCAGTATTTGTCCTCCTCCCTCTAACTTATTTTACTTAACACAACACACCCTCCAATTCTATCCGTGAAACAGCCAACTGCTTGATTTCATTTTTTCCTATAGTTGTGTGGTATTCCAATGTGTTTATAGCTCACAACTTCTTCATCCATTTACCTGCCATGGACATTTGGGTTGTTTCCATATCCTGGGTATAGTTCTAAGCACTGAAGTGAACATAAGTATATGCATATCTTGTCAAAGAATGTTTTTGTAGGGGCCGGAGAGATAGCATGGAGGTAAGGTGTTTGCCTTTCATGCAGAAGGTCATCAGTTCAAATCCCGGCGTCCCATATGGTCCCCCCGTGCCTGCCAGGAGCAATTTCTGAGCCTGGAGCCAGGAATAACCCCTGAGCACTGCCAGGTGTGACCCAAAAACCACAAAAAAAAGAATGTTTTTGTATTTTGTATTATAAGGCTAGATTCCAAGAAGTAGAATAACTATATTGAAGTTCTGTTTTTACTTTTCTGAAGAATCTTCATTTGGTATCCTTATTAATAAAAATGTCTTAAAAATGATCTTCAGGGGCCGGCGAGGTGGCACTAGAGGTAAGGTGTCTTCCTTGCAAGCGCTAGCCAAGGAAAGCACTAAGGTTTGATTCCCGGGCGTCCCATATGGTTCCTGCAAGCCAGGGGCAATTTCTGAGCACTTAGCCAGGAGTAACCCCTGAGCATCAAATGGGTGTGGCCCAAAAAAACAAAAACAAAAAAAAAAGATCTTCAGCTTTCCCAGCGTTTGAATTAACTTATAAACATCTTAAAAAATAAGAGAGAAAATGTGACTGGAGAGATAGCATGGAGGTAGGGTGTTTGCCTTGCATGCAGAAGAATGGTGGTTTGAATCCTGGCATCCCATATGGTCTCCTGAGCCTGCCAGGAGCGATTTCTAATGATAGAGTCAGGATTACCCCTGAGTGCTGCCGGGTGTGACCCAAAAAAACAAAATTAAAAAAAAAATAGGAGAAAAAATGAAATGGAAGAAGGGATATTATGGAGTCTTGGGTATTGCGGAATATTTTATTCTTAAAGTTAGTCAGAGGAGATTTTGCAGGAAAAGCAACCCCTTTCATAGAGGAATGTGAAGTGCAGGTTTTTCATTACTAAAGGGCTGCCCCTGATGTTTTCCTGAGACTGTGTAGAAATATTCCATTAGTCATGGAGGAGTTAGTGGATGTGGTCCAATGTCAACAGAACCATCATGCTCTTTGGGGATGTGTTATCAGTTGTGTTTGTGTTGTAGATAAAGTGTCATGTGAAAGAAAGCTGTTGTATTCGGGGCTTTATTTTGAAATGGATGAGAAGTAATTTACCAGCAGACGAATGTGAAGGTTATTCTCGCTGAATTCAGCATATTTTATATAGTTTAGTTGTTCTCCTAGTCTTGAAACTCAATATTTTCCTTAATATAACATACATTATGCATTATTCTGATAGAAATTAAATAGAACAATCCGTTATTTTAGTATGGTATTACCAGTTGATTCTAAGTAATTTCTGAAAAAAATTTTGTTGTTACTTTGGTGGAAGGCTTTGTCTTTGAGTCACAACTGGCAGTGCTCAAGGTTTACTTCTGGCTGTGTGCTTAGAGATTACTTCTGATGGAGCTTGGGGAAGAATATATGGTGCCAGGGATCAAATTCGGGTTGGGTACATATAAGGCAAGTTCTTTACCCTGTGTAATATCTCTTGACTCAAATCTTGAAAATTTTATCAAGTAAATTTCACAAGGAAAATGTATCTAAAATATAATTATTCTTGTAGGCACACTATTAATATCTAGGGTACCTATTGAATCATCAAGTTTTATTTGTGAAAAGAAACTGGTGTGTGTGTGTGTGTGTGTGTGATGGGGCAAGCAAGAGAGTAGTTTCATTAGCATTATTAATAAAGGTATAAATGTACTCTGGCAAATTATAGATAATATTGGCTGTCTTCTAACCTTTTGGCATGCCACAAATGATATTAAAATATCCCCCAAATAATTGTGGGAACTTGGTGATTATAGTGAGAATCACCAAACATTTCAGTTCCAATTCTTCTTCTTTTTTTAATATTTATTGTGGTCAAAGTGAATTACAAATTTTTCACAGTAATATTTAAGGCACAAGTGACAATGAATGAGGGGCATTCTCACCCACCAGTGTTGTCCTCCCTCCACCCCTGTTCCCAGCAGGCATCTCATATCTCCCTCCTTAACCCCCATATTGCTAGTGTAACTATTCCCCACTTGTACAGCTTGGTGTAGATATGGTATCGATTCTTTGTCATTGACTTTGGGTTTCGTGTTCAAGTCTGATCATTTTTTTATTTTCACTAAATGTTCATATGACTATCTGGTCTTAGTACCATCCATTATTCCCCCTCAAATTATAAGGCTGCAGTTCCAATTCTTAATAATAAGTCACTTAGGACTATGATTTATCAATGTGATCAGGTCTCATACAGGATTACATATACTTAATTTTATTAATCATAAAAATTATATAATAAAATTAAGGGAAAATAAACTTATAAACAATAATTTTATGCCCAACATATCAACTGTACACTTTCCCTTTCCTGTTCATACTTAATCATGTGATCGGAATAAAATTCTTTATTTGACACCATTATAGTTCACAGTCTTTGGGTCTGAACTGTTGGAGTATATAACTCCTTTTCATCATACTTAGGGGATTAGAACTATAGAATGTGTAAGTCCAATGTAGGCTAGTTTATCCTCAGGTTCCAGAACATGCTATGGCATGTTCTAAGTGCTAAGTTCATTTAACTGCATATTTGTTAATACTGCTTTACCATATTATGGATTACTGCATTCGACCACAAAATGCCTTGGAAATAAATCCTATCTAGATCAAAGTTATTTCCTTAACTTTATTTTTATATTACCTGTATTCTCCAAAACTTGCTAATTCTAAATTAATTCTATACTCAGTATAAATAATTTTTATGAGGAGCATTGTCAAATAGAACTTTTTGCAAAAATAAAAATGTATTATTTTTGGTGACGGTACGTGGGCCACATTGGGAGGAGCTCAGAGACTATTCTTGGCTCTGTACTCAGGAGCAATTCATGTTGGTGCTCAGGGGACTATACATAGTGTCATATTGAATTGAGTCACATGTGCCTTCCCTTCTGTAATTTCCGTAACCTGAAAATGAATCTTTTTTTTTTTTTTTTTTTTGGTTTTTGGGCCACACCCGGTTACACTCAGGGGTTACTCCTGGCTATGCGCTCAGAAATCACTCCTGGCTTGGGGGACCAAATGGGACGCCCAGGATCAAACTGAGGCCATGTGCAAGGCAAACACCCTACCGCTTCACTACCACTCCGGCCCATTTTTATACTAGTTGATCCGATGCTCACTTGTCATTTTGTGTTAATTGAGTGTTTGAACTATGACTAGCTTATTGTAGGACCGAATTCAATTATTTTTCATTCTCATCAACATTGCCTCATCTGGTTAGTGGCTTCTGAATTGGGCAATGAAGATCTAGATGTTTTTAGCTCCTCCCTTCATAAGCAGGCCAGACCTAGGCTAAAGCTCCATGTACATACCACATTCATTTACTCTTTCTTTGGATTCCTCAATTTCTTCAATTAATCCTTCAATTACTCCAGGTCCTCTTTAGTTTTAGAGAGTCATCACAGTCTCCATGAGTCTTCCTATAACTTTGCTGATCTTTTCCTTGAAATGCCCAGTTAGAACACTGAATGATTCAGAATAGACTTTCACAGCTAGTCATTGGCTGTGTTCTATTTCTTTTACTTGTGTTGCTTTGCATATCAGTGAATCTGTTTACTTCACCATTTTTCTCTTCTTGAGGCCAGGATAGTATCATATTTTTTGATGTTTCAAATTGTAAAACTCCAGAACATTCTCAGGAGATGCTTTTCTGATTGAATGACTATAAAGGGAATTCAGGTCTTTCAGTCTCTGTCATGATTACTGAACTAGTCAATTAGTATTTATGAAATGTTCCTGGGAGACATTTGAATAAACATTTATGGGCAAACCATCTTCTTGGCTCCCAAAAAATGTGTGATTAGATAAAAAGAAGTAACATAAACATTTACATGTAATATAAGGACATACTGAATTCTAGAAATACTGTTGTTAGGGATTATGGGGAAAAAGTCAGGAAGATAGCTCTGAATTACTTGAGGAAGGAAAACTTTAAATTTCTCATCAAACAATAAAAGTTATGACAGAAATTTCAATTTATTCATCTTAGGACCAAGAGTTAGTTAGGACTTTTGTCCATCTATTTCTTTTTTTGTTTGTTTGTTTGTTTTTTGGGTCACACCTGGCAGCACTCAGGGGTTACCCCTGGCTCTATGCTCTGAAATCTCTCCTGGCAGGCTCAGGGGGACCATATGAGATGCCAGGATTCGAACAACCGACCTTCTGCATGCAAGACAAACACCTTACCTCCATGCTATCTCTCTGGCTCCCTTGTCCATCTATTTCTAAAAAAAGTTTTGAAATACATAGCAAATTACATCTCACATTATATTTATAAACAAACATCTCAGGACCCAATAGTATAATGTATTCAATGCTAAGATTTATAGACCATTGTCACCATGAAGATCTTAGAGAAGGATTCTGAATATGGTCCTGAGATGACTCAATACTAGGATTAATGTGCATGTAGGAGCTCATCTTGAACCAAGAACTATTGTATCTATGTTCTGTTAACTCAGGGTTTGGAATGAAGTGTTGGAGAAAATGCAAGATGTTTTCTGTATTTGAGGAAATAGTTTGCAATACCTGCAATATTGTATGTGAATGTCAGACAGAGTATTTTCTACTGAGTGTCTTTCTCAGTGTGTAGGGGACATGGGTGTTCTGGGCACAGATGGTAACTATTTTTCTTTCTGAAGCGAGACTAACCGATTTAAATCCATTTATTGGGTTTTCTTTTTCTTTACTTTTCCCCATTGACTCACCTATTTATTTTAATTTTGGTAACTTTTAAATTTCACAGAAATTTCGAAGTGCTTCAGTGGGGGCCGAGGAGTACATGTATGACCAGACATCAAGGTGGGTCTTTCCCAGGAGATACCTCTCAAAACAATGCTAATCCTTTAAACGTACATCTAACTTAATACTTTGAAAATTTCCTTCTCTACCTACTGTGAACAATTAGTTTCTTTGTCTTCTTTTTCTATACAAATGACTTCTAATCAACTATTTCCAGTTGTAGACAATATTTTTGTGCCCTACACCTTTCTCTGTCTTTGGCTGGTCAAGCATCTATCTTCAGTGTCCCTTGGAACTTTAACTCTTGCACTTCCATGTACCCATGGAATTCTTCTCTTTACTTTTTTCTTCTTTTTACTTCCTTCCTTCATCATACCTGGTTTCTACTTTTATTTTCTCTTGTGGAGGATGTTATCAGTCTCCTTCCAGCCACTAATAGTACAGGTGGTTTTGCCTGTTTTATTGTTTCTTTTTTATGGCCATTCAAGTACCAAATATTTGATCTCATCTGACATGTTCTGTCCAGCTACATTCATATTCTCTTAAATGATTGCAATGTAACTAGTATCCTTGCACAACACTTAACTTTTCATTTCCATTCCACTTGGCACTTCCCAAGATGCCAGCATTCCCTACCATGTCTTGTGGTCCTGTGTACCACCACAATTGTAATAGGATGCAACAACAGGAATTGGGAATAATATCAAAAGCACCTTTAGACATTCAGTGATACTCATTTTAGGATCAGGAATCAGGACATTATTTACCTACTGTTGAAAAAGACTCTGAAATATAGCAAAGTGTATCTTACGTGCCTGAAATCCAAGGGGAAGATTTAATACAAGGGGCTTACAGAGTAGCAGACACTTTGCAGTATATTTAATAAGTGATGAGCCTTGAAAACTGAGAATATGGATGTTTAGGTGTATGTGTGTGTGTGTGTGTGTGTGTGTGTGTGTGTGTGTGTGTGTGTGTGTGTGTGTGTGAGATTGGGAGTGGGTAAGAGAGGGCACACAAAGCATCATAGAAAATTAAAAAGAAGCTTAAAGGGTTACTAGCAAGTGTTTTACAAGGGAAAAGGGAAGATTAAGCACATTCTAAGAAGGAGACCAGGTGTTCTAAAACCTTGCTTGTGAGTTGAAAACAGGCAAGAATAACAAGAAATGAATTTATTTTCTATATATAAAATTTACCAGGGATCATGCCATTTTAGACAAAATTAAACACAAATTTTTTGAAGGTAATCAGGCCCTACTATGTGCTGGCCCTCTTTTCTCTTGAGCTTTTTTACTGTTTCCTGTTTCGTTTGGCCCTTGTCTAGTTCTTGCTCTGTTTCTTCCCCCATTGAAGGCCTTCTCATCCTGCAAGGTCCTGTTCTCATCTTGGTGTCCTCTGTTAGTACCCCCAGATTCAGCCAGTCAGAATTTGATTGTGGGATGACAAAGTGGGATGGATAGGTTGGGGAAATGTAGAGGTGGCTCTGCCATTTTTGACTTGATTAAATTATTTTTGCTGCTAACATTGCCCAGTGAATTTGGGCCTATTTCTGTCTTCACTTGGCTGTGAAGAAGAAGTTCGGCCTTAGTCATTTTATGGACAGGCTGTGGGATGCAAACCTCCTGAATTATATGCAAAATCATTGCTGTTTATATGTGCCCTTTTTTTTTCTCCCCAGGGAAGATACTTGATACATTTTTTTTTCATGTTTTACCATCTTTCTGCATCCCAGACAAGTTGTAAGTGACTGGTCTAGGCTATTCCTCATATCTTGTCCAGATCTAAAATTTTATGACTCACTAGCTATATTGAAATTGCTTTTTGCAGGCAAAATGACAGTGGAATTGGTTCTGTCTTGAATGATTTATTTCTCACTGGTTCTCTCACATATATTCTAAAATTTGCTTCCTTTACCAGCTTAAGTCTCAGATTTTTAACAAGAGAATTGCTATTTCATCCTCCCAATTTGTTCTTACTATGGAGTTTTTTAATTTAGCACTGCAAAATTATCTAAGCTAGAAAACAAGGTTCATTCATAATCTTGCAAATAGGCCAGTTTAAGATGGAAATTTTAAAAGTCATATTTGCACCAGTCTTCCTAAGACTAGCATATTAATAAGCTAAACCATAGATAAACTCAATAAAGAAATCGTGATGGTTCAGAAAATACTCAAAGCATTTGTTATTGAACCATACTGCATATTACTTTGCAGTGATATACTCCTAGAGAAATAAATATTTCTGAAATAATGTGCTTAAAAATGACCTAAAGGTTATGCCTAATATGCCTTCTGAACAATTGCTATATTCTTCATACTGGGAGAAAACATCCTGTTTTTTTTATTTGAAAAATAAATCATAAAAATGTCTCAAATTATTTAGATCAAAATCCCATATTTTTCTGTAATGAGCAAGATTGTAAGTCTTTTATTTTATATTATTATTATTGTTATCATCATCATCATTATTGCTACTTTCTTGATTTTGGGGCCACACCCCATGGTGCTCATGACATATTCCTGGCTTATGCTCGAGGATCACTCCTGGCAGTTTGGGGAAACCATCTAAGGTGTCTGCGATTCAACCTGGGTCAGCTTGTGCAAGGCAAGTTCCTTCATCTAGGACATTAGATTTAAAACACTAGAGCATCTGCCTCAACTACTCATACCAGCAGGTTTAGAGAAAGAATAGCCAAAGCAACTGAAGACAAGTCATAAATGAACGAATAGAAGGTCAAAATGAGGGGCCGGCGTGGTGGCGCTAGAGGCAAGGTGCCTGCCTTGCCTGCGCTAGCCTAGGACAGACCGCGGTTCTATCCCCCGGTGTCCCATTTGGTCCCCACAGCCAGGAGCAATTTCTGAGCGCATAGCCAGGAGTAACCCCTGAGCATTACCAGGTGAAAAAAAAAGAAGGTCAAAATGATAGGACAGCGGGAATAGTGCTTTTGCTATATGTGGCCTACCTGGATTCCCTCTTCAGCAGCGTATGTAATTTTCTCTTGCCTCCAGCACCACTAGGAGTGAACCCTGAATGCAGAGCCAGAATTAAGCCCTGAGCACCAGTAGGTGTGGTACCCAAACAAACAAACACACAAACAAATACAAAATAAAATAAGTGAAAGGATAGAGTTGGGTTCCAGCAAAACTTACAAGATGAGCTGGGAATTTAATTGCATTTCTCCAGAGCATCATTTAACTGTAATGCCCTGCTTTAGAACAACTTAGCCTGTTACAAGTTCTTCTATAGCCTTATGAAAAAACAAAACAAAACAAAACAAAACAAAAAACCCCACAAACTAAAAACCCCACAAAACACAGCAGCAACAGCAACAAAAATCCATATTTCCCATTAGGATCTGAACTTTTAGTAACCAGTGTTTGCAATCAAAATATTTATATTTTGAAGCATTTTGCCTTAGTTTATTTTAGCTTCTTTATTGTCTTTTATTTAAACACCGTGATTACAAAGTTGTTCATGATTGGGTTTCAGTCTTATAATGTACATCACCCTTTATCTGTGAACATCCCCCCCCCCAAAAAAAAAGAAATGTCCCAGTTTTGGGGCCAGTGAGGTGGTGCTAGAGGTAAGGTGTCTGCCTTGCAAGTGCTAGCCAAAGAAGGACCGCGGTTCGATCCCCCAGCGTCCCATATGATCCCCCCAAGCCAGGGGCCATTTCTGAGCGCTTAGCCAGGAGTAACCCCTGAGCAGCAAATGAGTGTGGCCCCAAAAAAACAAAAAAATAAAAATAAAAATAAAAAAAAATAAGTCCCAGTTTCCTTCCCACCCACCACATTACTCCCCTCCTACCCGTGGGGCAGGCATTTTTGACTCTTCTTCTCTCTCTCTCTCTCTCTCTCTCTCTCTCTCTCTCTCTCTCTCTCTCTCTCTCTCTCCTCTCTCTCTCTCATCTTTTTTTTCCCTTTAGACACTGTGTTTTGCACTATTGTTAAAGAAGGTGTACCATGCATATTACTTTATATCTTTCAACACTAAGTTATTGTTCAGAGTGATCAGTTCAAACTATCATTGTAATAGTGGTCCTTTCTCTACACTAACTGCACTGCTCCACTATTTGTAGAAAGCTTTCTAAATCTGTCTAAATTCTTCTAGATTAAGAAGCTAAATTTTTAGCTTCTTAATCTGTTGTTAGAAGGAGGCACAGCTACTTGGAACATGGTGGTAGGACAGAAAGAAGGTTAGATTTACAAATAATTCAAATGAGAGCATGCTGCATCTGGCTGATTGCTAAGACAAGAGCGGCACATCCTATCAATGCTTAAGCATTGAGCCTTGCAGCTCAGCAGCACAGACCTAGCAATTACCCCTGGCCCTGCCTTGCCATTGGTTGGATGCTCCCTGGACTTTCTCCTCTTCCCAGCCATCTGGTTTATGGGCCACTATTATAAATACTGTATTCGTTGGGCTAGCAATGACCTTTGGTCTGGTCTCATCCTTGGGATGGTAGGCTGTGTTTTGTCTCTGAAACTGAGCAAATATTGGTTAACATTCACACAAGAGGCTTCTGATGGGCAATTGATTGGGAAGGCAGACAGTTGAACATGCTTGAGTGAGTTTGACCAGTTGTGTTCTCTTTTCACAGTGATACATTTCAGTATACCCTGGAAGCCACCAAGTCTCTCCGGCAGAAGCAGGGCGAGGGCCCCATGACCTACCTCAACAAAGGCCAGTTCTATGCCATAACGCTCAGCGAGACGGGGGACAACAAGTGTTTTCGACACCCCATCAGCAAAGTCCGGGTAGGGGGCTTTGCTTCTCAATTAAGCACAGAAAGAGGGAGTGTGTGCCAAAGGATGCAACAACTTCTATTCCCCGCCTTCTCCCTCCTAGCCCCATGGGAAGGCTGGGAAAACATTCCAGATAAATCATTCTAGAACACGTGTGCCAGAATCGTAGCCCGAGAACTTATTGGTGCAGAGCTTATCATTTTAATCAGTAACGAATAAACCCCAGGGAAGGGCCATGGTTGGAACACGCATTCTGATTGTGCCAGAGGAATTTTCCCAGCTCCAGTCTTCATGCCCTACTTGATGGTGTCTTTGTTTTGGTTCTGTTGAACTTAGACGTTCAACTAGTATTTGGGGTCTGGTTTGCTGGAGGTGGGGGAAGGCTTCCAGTTGTCTTCCATAAATGACACAGTGGTTTTTCTGTGCCCCTCACTTTACGGTTTCTTTTGGCCACTAGTATTTGAGGAGTCAGTGCTTAGGCATGTTGAGATCTCTTTGGGAGGGACGCAGAGGAATTCTCACATTTACACGTGTGAGTCCCGTTTGTGGGAAACAACTGCCCTGGCGGCCTGCCAGCTTCAAACATGCTTGCTTGTGCCAAGAAGGGAGGAGACTGATAATCCCTCTCTGCTGCAGAGAAAAATTAGCACTGCAGAGAGAAGACAGGACTTGGGAAAATGATTTACACAGCTGTAGCATGGTGCCCACCCCACCTCCTTTGACCCATTGCTGCCCCTTCAGAGCTTCTAGATACTCTAAGAGGGGCTGCTGAGGCTTGGGTATCACACAGCCCGAGTTGGCCATTTCTAGGTTCCCCAGAAAGAAGAAGTCAGAGTGTCTGGTGCTGGCTGGCCTGCTTACCTTTTCAGAGCTCACAGAGTCCAGCACCCAATCAACTGCTCATTCCGGTTCTGTTTTGATGAGAAAGGTGAGGTAGAGCCAGCCTCAAGCCTTCATCCAGCTCACTTCCTACCAACACTCCCAGCTGTGGGAGGCAGGGCCTATGGGAATGAGGGTAGGATAAGGTGCCGATGCTCATCCAGAGCTGAGGGTGCTACAGTAGAAAGGAGTTTGGTGAGGAGCTGGAGTGTAGTCCAGCAGGCAGGTGGGCATTTTGCCTTGCACACAGTTGACCCGAGTTGGACTCCCAGCACCACATCTGGTCCCTTGAGCCCACTAGGAATGTTCCCTGAGCACCACCAGTAATAGCCTACAAACCTAAAAGGAAGGGGAGAGTGAGGGAGTGAGGGTGGGAGAGAGAAAGAGAAAGAGAGGAGGAATTTGATAAGCTATATGTCTGCAGCTTTGTTTCTCGGCCCTGTGGATATGCTCTGGCAGAGGGCTGCTGTTCTTTTCCTTTTCCTCACAAGAGACATGAAAAAGCAATTGAGTGTCTTTTATGTGCCAGACTATGGCAAAGCACCGTGTCTGGTAACTCACGGGGAACCAATGAGCAAACCTATGGAACAAGAAGGCCTAGTTTTCTTTCCCACTCCAGCCCATTTTCCCCCCTCTTGTGATGACTGGGAGTCACACACATTTGCTTGTGATGCTTGAAGATTTTCTTGTGGCACTTGCTGCCAGCCACACATTTGCATTGTGGTATGTGTGTCCTATTTGCAGGTGGTTGTGTGCTCATGCGTGGTGCTCACACATGTACTTGCTTGGGGTCATTCTCCAGTGTGTGGTTGTCATACTGCTCCAGTCACAGTGCTCATACACACCTGGTTGTGTGCTGGAGAATGCATACTGTTGGCAGTTTTAAACAGCAAAGCTGCTGGATGGTATTTGGTGCACATAGGTGGGGTTTGGAGTCAAACTCATGGTTATAGGTTAGGCACTTTTTTTTTTTTTTTTTTTTTGCCACAAAGCCTTTCTTTGGACCTTCTAGCTTTACTATGTTTATAATGTTACAAGTAAGAAATGTTGGCATTTTAATATGTCAGGGTTGCATCATTGAAATGTTCTGAAAGCCTGGTTATGCCCCAGATACTCAAGCTCTTTAATCTTTTATTAGCTTCAATGATGCACCAAGTTGGACAGCAGGGAGGGCAGAAAGGTAGAGGAATTCTAGCCTGGCTTCTTCTTCAGATCGCCTGTTAGAACTTATCCTCTATACCCCAGAAGGGGAAATCATGGAACGGAGACATTTTACTTTTAAAAAATTGGAGTTGGGGAGATGGGGATAAGAGTTGAAATATATACTCTGCATGTGGAAGCCCCAGGTTTGGTCTCCACACTGCATGCCCCACCCCACCCCAGGCACTGGCCAGAAGTGGTTCCCAAGCATTTCTGGGAGTAGGTACTACTTCTCCTCTGCCAAGCTTATAAATCTTATATCCTCATGTCAGACATACCCATTTAACAAGGCCATTAATGCCACCTGAAAAGATGGTGGATGGATAATACTCAAGTTCGTCTTCTACAATTTTGAGTGCAGAGACTCTTCTATTTCATTAAAGACATGGAAATGACTTAAAATGGAGAGTTCCTTTCCTCCTGTCCTATTTTGCTGGAAACAAGGAGGCCTCTGTCACACACTAGCCCCTCTCAGAGGATGCCCTTTTACCCTTCAGCGCTGGGGGAGCAGGCTGCATGAGGAAAGAGGGAGGAACCAGGAGCTGATCTGAATTCGTCTGAGAGCTGGGCCAGACTCTGTGACCACCACCTGGGCCTGGTAATTGCAGTTTCAAACCGTCTTTTACTTGAGTACTACAGAAATCACAAGAACCATGATGCTAACTTAATCATTTGCTAGTGGTAGTGTTGTTTTTGTGTGTGTGTGTGATCTTTTTTTTTTTTTTCAAACAGACCAAAAAATACCAGGGGCAAGGCTGTAAACTTCAGCATGTAGATTTGAGGAAGTGGGAAGGAAATGAGGGAATAGATGAATAGGGAATAGAACTCAGGGTTCTACTAGCTTGGCCCGTGGTTCATTCTAGCCATGTATTTCTCTGCCTTTGAAGTTCATACTGCTATGAACCTGAGGAATCCAGCACCAGAAGGCTCAACTTGTTCTAACAACAGGCTTGAGTCATATAGACATATATGTCTGCCCTAGTTTTTCTAACACATATCTGCTTTCTGGTGCAGTGACTATTTCCAAAGGCACTGGGAGTAAGCCAGTGATGTCAATAAGAAGACACTACTATCTTTGGAATAATTATAAATAATAAA
This sequence comes from Suncus etruscus, assembly GCF_024139225.1. Lineage (NCBI taxonomy): Eukaryota > Metazoa > Chordata > Mammalia > Eulipotyphla > Soricidae > Suncus > Suncus etruscus. The sequence goes on along the minus strand of NC_064852.1, from coordinate 150,564,365 downwards.
ATAAGTGTTACAAAGGAGATGTTAGTAAAGAATGAGCATCTGTGGCTTTATCCAAAAAGTATTTGGATATAATGAGGATATCTGGATTCCTGTACCTAAAAGAATTTTGTGAGGACTATTGGTTGATTGGTTTGTTTTTTGGTATCTTCTTCAGCTTGGAAGTGACAGTGACTTACTGTCTCTTTAGTTCAATGGAGCTGTTTCTACTTTAGATCTGAAAGGAGCTTGAGAATCTTATTTCTATAGCATCATTTTTTTGTAACATTAAGCATTTTTTTTTACAAGCCCATAAAAAAAAAGGATAACCACATATTTTTAAAAATCAGTAGCTTTAGTATCTTTTAGCCTATGGAATAGCAGTAACTTAGACCCCTGTTCATTAATAGAAATTCATTCGTTTTAGTTTTTCTTGCATTGTCAATTATGTTAGCAGAGGGCTCTTATCAAGCCGGAAACATTTGTTTGCTTTTTACAAATAGTGCTCGAAATTTGATGTTGAAGGCATCCGAATTTCAAACATGTGCTTGTCTGGGCATTTTCACTCACCTCACAAAATGATCAATTTGGTGAGAGTGAGTGGATTAGGCGAGTCATCAAAGAAGTTGAACTTCTTTGCTTTATCTAATCTGACCTCAGCTCCCAATCATCAGTTCACTTGACCTATTATACAACAAGAACCACACATCTGAATTTATCAGGTTTTTTCCAGAGCAAGAAGAGAAATGTCATAGATCACACCCCTTTCCTTGTTGGGTCTGACTCCCCAAACTGGAGATTGAGGCAGCAAGTGGTATGTTGCCTGGGAGTCAGACACCCGGATTCTCCCCTGCAGAGCGTGGTGATGGTGGTCTTTAGCGAAGACAAAAACCGAGACGAGCAGCTGAAATACTGGAAGTACTGGCACTCCCGACAGCACACGGCTAAACAGAGGGTCCTTGACATCGGTAAGTTGCCCTCATCCTCCCTGTCTGGTCTTTGATACAAACCTACTAAGAAGAGTCCAGCCTCCAAATCCATGGCACCAGGACATGCATGTTTCTACTGCCTGGCTAAGACATTCTATATAAACATTCCCCAATCCCAAATCAGAATTAGAAGAGAGTTTTTGTCTTTGAGTGCTAACAGAGGCACTTAGGTTGGCCAATTCCCTGTCCAATTCTAGAACCCACTTCCATGCCCTTCTGGGATGGAACTTAAAAGGCTGACCTGACCTGTTAAGTGTGTTGGCTTCAGACACAGGGGTTCTCAGGAGTATGGGATGGTGACATGACTGAAGAGCCTGCTCTGAGCTTGAATTCTCCTTCCGGTATTGTTCCGTTCTGGGACACACCAAAAGCAAACAATTCTCAGTGGTTGCATCAATGAACTATTTGAGAGCCTTTCCTTGGTTGTAGATGGGAATGAGTCAGGTAAGTGTAGTTCCTGGGGTCTCAGCTACTCAACCTTCCTTGTATTCTCTGGTACTCAGAGCCCGGGGATGGGATCTCTGACCAAGAGGTTCCATGGTGGGAAAAGGTTTGAGAGCTTGAAGGCATCGCGAGGCAATTCTGACATGAGCAAAAACAGGAATGTGCGGGTGTTCCTTGTGGGATTAGAAGATCAAAGGGAGGAGCGGGTGGGGGTTCAGAGCCACCCAGTAGGATCTGGGACCACAGAGGGAGCAGCTTCCACATGGGAGGTAGAACCACAGAGGAGTTGCTTGCCAGAAAGTTGCAAAGTGCCAAGAGCTGGCAAGAGGAGGGACCTGCCTTTCCTTTGCCTCCCAGAGCCCCACCTCCCAGAGCCCCAGATCAGAAGGCTCATGACCCTGACCCCCTGCAGTTTGTGAGACTTGAGCCCTGAAACCCAGCACCTAACATGGAAGTTGGAAATAGTATTATAGAGACAATGGGGCTGAGGAGATAGCTCAAAGGGCTCCACATGCAGAAAGCCCAGGGTTGAACCCTGGCACCACTGGGGGTGTCCCTCTACCACAAGTAAATAAATAAGACAGATAGTAATCTGTCCATTTATTAAGTAACTTTAATGTTTTGTTGACGTTTTTTCCATAAGAAGAAAATCATGTCTTAGTTATAGGCTGTATGACCCTGCTTTGCTGACCAGAACCTCAGTCAAAACTAAGGCAATGGGAGTGATAGTACAGTGGATAATGCTCTTGTCTGGCTACTGGAGGCCACAGACTTTAAACTTGAGATCAAGGTGCATGTGGCTGACCAGGTTTGACCTCTGGCATCCCATAGAATCCCCAAGCACTGTAAAGAGTGATTCTTGAGTGAAGAGGCAGGAATAAGCTCTGAGCACTCTCAGGTATGGTCCCAAAACAAAACAAAAACCTAAGGGAAGTTTTTTGTGGTGGCTGCATCCTACTGAGTCACTGGGGGTGATTCTGGTCTTGTCTCTTCTCCATTGCAATGAGGATGTTTTTAGACCTTGCATTGCCTTGTTGCTAGAAATCCTGACCAATGGCAGAGAGGGTCATATTAGAAACTCTCCAGAGGACAGATGTAAACAAATTACTAGTTCATCCTGCAAAATGTTTGTACTACTCCATCTATGCATGTCTATTTGTTAAATAGAGTTAAGTATCCTTTTTCACTAAATGGAAACAGAGGCCTAGAGAGAAGGTTCTCTGCTTCACCTTCCCAAGGGACTCATTCTCAGATAATTAGTTTAAGAGCTTGGATAAGAACATTCTTCCACCTGGTGGTACCCCAGACCGCTAAGATCAGCTTTGGGGGTACTTGCCATAACCTGCTTTGTTAGCCTATCTGCAGAGAGAAGAGGACCAATTTTATTTTACTGGAAAGGTTAACCTTATAATTATTACCCGAGAAAATGAGAGGAGTAGTTTAATAGAACTATGGACCAAGTCCAAATAAGACAGATATACATGCTGGTTTAACTTTGATATTGTTACTGAGTTTATTTTTCTTAGAGCAGAAGAATGTCTCAGATCTTCTAGGGGTTCACACCTCTTTTCTCTGCCTGCCTTGAGACTTTTCTGACATGTGTGTGTGTGTGTGTGTGTGTGTGTGTGAGAGAGAGAGAGAGAGAGAGAGAGAGAGAGAGAGAGAGAGAGAGAGCACACGAGTATGCATGTGTGTGCATATCTAGATACCTGCAACCTTTATCTTGGAGATCTGTGACTGTTACTAATTAGTGTATGGCTACTGGAGGCCACAGGCTTTAAACTTAAGATCAAGGTGTTAAATCAGCCCCTTTGCTGTAAACAGAAAATCAGTTTTCTGAGAGCAATTGATATCTCAAGTCTCAACCTGATAATTGCTCACACAGGGTCAAGAGATACTCAAGGATTGTATACATCATTCTTCTGCTAGATTGAAAAAAAAAAAAAACCTCCAACTCCATCTCCCCACTCTTCCAGCAGAGCCATATTAGCACCATGTTCATAGAGAGGGGCCAATACTTGGATGGCACACCCATATGCCATCTTTGAAGGTGTGGGCAGCTCTAATTGGACTCAACCTTGAGAGATTTTGTTTGTTCGTTTTTTGTTTATTTTTGGTTTGGGGGCCACACTCAGTGACACTCAGGGTTACTCCTAGCTATGCGATTAGAAATTGCTCCTGGCTTGGGGGATTATATGGGATGCTGGGGGCTCGAACCACGGTACATCCTAGGCAAACGTGGGCAAGGCAGATGCCTTACTGCTTGTGCCACTGCTCCGGCCTAACCGTGTGCAAGTAGAGAAGCAGTGAAAAACCTCACGTCCTATATTTGTCAGTTAGACTGAGAACCTTCTAGCAGACAAAAAGAAAAGTGACTTTTTTTTTTTTTGGTTTTTGGGTCACACCCGGCGGTGGTCAGGGGTTACTCCTGGCTGTCAGCTCAGAAATAGCTCCTGGCAGGCACGGGGGACCATATGGGACACTGGGATTCGAACCAATCACCTTTGGTCCTGGATCGGCTGCTTGCAAGGCAAACGCCGCTGTGCTATCTCTCCGGGCCCGAAAAGAGACTTCTAAACTTATCCCAGCCATTATATTTTTTGTTTGTTTGTTATTGCTTTTGCTTTTATTTCTGGGCCATATCTGGCAAGGCTCAGGCTTACTCCTGGCTTTGCACTCCTGGCTCTGCACTCCTGGCTCTGCACTTAAGACTCACTCCTGGCAATGCTCAGGAGACCATATAAAATGCCAGAGATTGAACCCAGGTCAGCCAATATAAGGCAAACAAACACCCTTCCTACTGTCCTATTGCTCCTCCAGCCCACATTACTTTTCTTATGCTATGAAACTGAAGGTAGGAGTGTGGCTCAAAGTTGCAGCCCCTGAATCTCAATGGCTGCTGAGGTCAGAAAGTTCTCCCTTCCAGGCCATGAACTTATGGTTGGAGTGCGTCTGGGGGTGGCTTCTAGGTGGCTTCTAGGCTTCCAGTTAGGTGCATCTCAGTTTGAGGTGTGTGGGTTTGTGTTGATTCCTTCATCTTTTGGCACCACAGGTTGCCTGGAATAACTGCTTCTCCCTCTGCCACCATGGCAGGTCAGACCTCCATGGGGTCTCACTGAGCCAGCACTCCTTGACTCTCCTGCTGAGTGTTGTTCTCTGTGGTTCCTGTAGCCTGCAAAAGGATGCCTGGGCAGGCTGCCTCTTCCCTACATCAGTTTTTCTGTCCCACCACATCATTGGTCTGTGAGGGAACTTCGCATTCTACAACTAACCCTGTGGGCAGCCCTTCACTGTCTCCAGTGGGATCCTGCCTGTAGATCCACAGGGATGAGAACGAGAGCTGCATGTTTTTAGCTTCTCTATCTTCCCATAGAGATGCTCCCTGCCTCTCCTCACTACAACCCATTCCCTACCCTTCCTTCCTTTCTCTACCTTCTCTGTGGTCCTTTTGTGTCACAGCATCCCTTTCTTCCTAGAGGGTACATCCCATGAATCAGACAATTGTCTGATTTTTTAAAGAATATTTTTTTAAGTTAAAGCATTTTTATTTATAAAGTTCTTTACAGTTAAGTTTTAGACACACAATGTTTCAGCCACAATCACACCATTAGAGTCAACTTCCCTCCACCAATATTCCCAGAGTCCATCTTATCCCCCCCCCACACCCCCAGTGTGTAGGAAACTTCTTGACTGGTTAGTTTTCCGAGGTGACAGCTGCCACCTGCAGCCTGCTTTCAGCCTCCTGCAGTTCGTGGTAATCACTGTGATCATGGTTGTGCTGACCCTGGAATGGATGGATCTGCAGCAAAGGGCATTGCATGGGAAAGAAATTGAGAAAAAAGTTGAGTCTTGAGAGAAGATACAATAAAAAGCCCTAGGGTAGGGTATAGAGCAACCTCTAGGATAGGGGTCTCAAACTCACGGCCCGCGGGCCGTTTGTGGCTCTTCGTACGACATTTTGTGGCCCTGCCCTAGAGGAATCTTTTTTTGTTTTGTTTTGTTTTAGTTGTTTGGGTCACACCCCACAATGTTCAAGGCTTACTACTGACTTTGCACTCAAGGATCACCCCGACTTTGCCTCCTGCGGCCCATCAGGTAAATTGAGTTTGAGACCCCTGCTCTAGGATCTTGCTTTCTTGCTGTTCTCTTTTTGCTGTTCTCTCTTGCTGTTCTGTATGCTGTTCTGGTCTACGCCTCCTCTCTTGGGCTCTTTTTTATTATCTGTCTGCTTCTTCACTGCTCCTTGCTGTTGACAGGTCCGTCACATGGTTGGGTTATGGTTGGCAGAGTCGCCAGTACCTCAGTGCATCTGTCGCACACCCAGGGATGTCATTCTATGGGAGTTGCTGGTTTCCTGGGTGCAAGCTGCTTGCAGCCTGTAGTGTTCACTGTGGTTGTGTGTTCGTGCTGACCCTGGGATGGACAGGTCAGGCAGCAGAGACATTTAACAAGAAACCAGATAGGAGAAAGTACATTTTGACCAGGGGAGTTAAGCAGCCTCTTGGATTTTGCTAAGCCAGACGAGCTTCTTGTTTCTTCTTCTAAAAACTGAACTGCTTTCTTTGTCATTTTTATTAACCAGAAATTAACATAAATCACCTGAGGGGCAGAGTTAATGTAATTAAGGGTACTTGTGCTAATTAACTTAGAAAAGGTGAAAGTAAAAAGTGAAGTTACAAATGTCTATAATTTTATAGATGACAACACAGCCTGCCATCTTGACAGGCACCTTCTTAAGTTCAGTTATTAAAGTGAGGATTAAAATTTGGTTATTTAGTGTTGTTGACTTTGTGGTCTGGACATTTAATTCTGTTTTTTCTTAACACCACCAATGTACCTGAGTCCCCTTGACCGTTATCTTTTTTTATTTCACATCTGTCTTTCTACCCCTCTGCTTTATTTCTCTCTTTCCCATTATACTCTGGGGTCAAGAGTGTTCTAGACAACTCATATATGGGTCAAACCATTGCATTCTCTCATGCAGTTATTCCAAATACCACATATAAGTGATAACCTGAGTTTATCCTTCTGGCTTACTTCATTTAACATCATATATCCCAGTTCTAGTCATGTTACAGCAAACTGCATGATTGCATCACTCTTTAGAGCTATGTAGTTTTCCATTGTATGTATCACATCTTCATGATCTACTCATTTGTTGTTGGACATCTAGTTTGCTTCCAACTCTTAGTTACTGTACTGAGTCTTCAATGAAGAGTGATGTGCATGTCCTTTTGAATGAATGTTTTTCGATTTTAGGAATAGATATCCAAAAGTGGATTTCTGGGCCATATGGCAATTGTCTGTTTTGTTCCCTGGGCAGGTGAAGACAACTCTCCATCACAGCTCCCATTGTGGGTTCTCACTCTACCACATCTCCTGTGGTGGACTCCTGCTGACAATCATCTTCTGTGGCAGTCTCTCATTGTTATCTCAGTTCCTGTGTGGATTCAAGTACATATACTCTAAGTCGCTTTTGGGATGTCAGGAAGTGCTACAGCCATAGTTACTGAAAATCCCTTTTACTTTTCAATTTTGATTAGAAAGCGTGTAAGTGATGTGAGAGTGGTAGGATCACAGAACATGAAATACTCGTATCCTTTGAAGTTGAATCTTCATTTGAGAAGAATACTGTTTTCACTAAGAATTGAGCCTCTTTGGGTTTTCATGAAGTGCCTACAAGTTTCACTGTTCACTCTATAGAAACTCTTCCTGCTGGGAGAATCCTTTCCTCCACATCCAGTGTGTTGAGGGCAAGTACACAGGTTTGTGATCCCTCAGAGTCCCAGATGTAGGGCAAGGCTAGAGTCCACAAATCACCCTAAGCATAGGCCCTGCATTCTTGCAGCCTCTTCTTCAAGCTACGGCTAGGTCTTCCTCTATTCCTTTCTACTCTATTTTACAAATGAGGAGCCCACTGTGCACCTCCCAATTCTAAATTACTCCATACTCCCAGATAAATCTAATCTGCCATCTAGAAAAATATCTTCTGCAGGTCTGTTGTCCTTCACTCCTTCCCCTAGGTACTTCCTCTCCTTTGTTTTTTCTCTTGGGCTCTCCTGCCCTAGAACAATCCTTCTCCTTGACTTTGACTTTCTTTTTGTTTTGTTATGCTTTATTTTGGGAGACACATCTGACTGTGCTCAGGGCTTACTCCTGGTCTCAGGGATCAACACTGACACTCTGGGTGGGCTCTGGGAGTTATATGGGATGCCAGGCACGGAACCTGTGTCAACCATAAGCAAGACAAAGGGCCTACTCACTGTATTCTCTTTTTTTGGCCTCTTCCCCGCACTCTTTTTGTTTGTTTTTGGGTCACTCCACGAAGTGCTCAGGATTCTGTGCTCATGGATCACTCTTGGCAGGGCTTGGGATACCATATGGAGGTGCCAGGGTTCAAACCCAGGTCTACCACATGCAAGGAAAGCACTCTACCCACTGTGCTATATCTTCAGTCCCACCTTAGATTTCTTGACTAGAGAGAGGATTTGTGTTTTTACTTTTCATTCCTGGTAAAGACAACAGGGGAACAGAGCACTGTAGAGAATATCCTCAGTCATGGTGACTAGTTGGTGAGCAAATTCCTAAGCATGGTTTGTGTGTGTGTGTGTGTGTGTGTGTGTGTGTGTAGATAACAGGTATAGGGAGCAGCTGTGTGTCAAGTTCATGAAGAAGCCAGGCCAGAGTCAGGGTCTCTTCCCTTCCCCGAGGGAGAGTAATTTGGGAGCAGGATTTTTCTGGATACTAGTAGACTGAACATGCTATTTACAATATTCTAATTTTTTTTTACCATTTTAGCACCTCATTAGACTATAAAATATAAGACAGAGGTGCTTACCACTTCTAAGATACTATTAACTTAGAAGTGAAATACTGGTAAACCAGAGGCGATTTCTCTATTTGAATGTAATTAGAACTTCTTGTTATTTCTTAGAAGCAAACAAGCAGGAAATTGTTTCAGTTATTTCAAACTCTCTCCACATTGCCCAATGTAGAAATTAAAAATGACAATAAATGGGACGTTTTGCCATTTATTTATTTTTCATTTACAGCTCTGAGGAATTGTGTTTAATGGGTGCTGGGACATGATAGATCTGTTTGGGGAAAGCCTTTTCCTGCTCTTGGCGATTTTAAAGCCCCAAGTGGTTAACCAGGAGGAATGTAACAGGAGTCAAGTCTGGTGAGCAGCTGGGAAACCCTGTACGACTCTGCTTTAATGAGAGTGTTAAGCTGGATTAGAAAGAGATACAGGGTTAGATTATGAGCTTTCAAAATTCATACGCGCACTTGCATGTAACTCAAACCGCTTCCCAGATCCACTGTATTTAATACCCTCACAAGTTTTATTTCCTGGTTTCCCCCACCCCAGTTCACACACACACACCCATTAGCTGAGTGCTGCGCTGTTGATTCTCACCAGCTTCACAAGACTTCACTTTCATCTCAAACATATAGTCAGGGATTTTGTTTGATTTAATTTGCTGGGACCAAATTATTTTTCTCTTTTAGAGATGCATTGAATGAACCTAGGGAGCCCAGCAGCTTCGCTCTGGCCTGACTTAAAGCTGGGAGAGAGACACATTTGATTAGTTTCAGGCACTGCCAGAGCTAGTCTTTTCTAGAAACTCCTGGCCTATTCTGGAAGCCCTTCTTATCCCGCCTCTGTAGAGGAAGATATTGACATCTTCCTAGTGCACCTGCCTCCCCCTCCCTCCCGAAATTAGGCAAATCTTAAGTTTTTCTTCTTTGTTGACAAAACCTCCAGCTTGCCAAGATAACGTCTTTCTCAAACTAAGCTCTTTGAGCTTCTAGAAGCCAAAATACGGTGATGCAAATCTGAAAAACGCTTTGAATACAATCCAGGGGCCTTCTCTACTTTTGTTACTTTGGATAAGACAAATTGAGGGAACCGAAAGCTGAGTACTTGGAAGTGTCCATAGTTGCAGCCCTGGGAACTGGGCATGGGAAGGTTTCAATTCCAAGAACCCCAGAGCTTGCCTGAGGGGGCTACCTAGTCCTGGAACTCTTAGTTTTGGATTCCAGGTGTGAGATCTTGTTTGTTTTTGTTTGTTGGATGATTTTGTTTTGTTTTTTTTTCGGGCCACACCTGTGCTCAGGAGTTTCTCCTGGCACTGTGCTCAGGGGTCACTCCTAATGTTGCTTGGGGGACCATATGTGGTGCCAGGGTTTTGAACCATGGTTGACAGGGTGCAAGGCAAGTGCTTTAATCATTGTGCTACTTCTCTGGTCTCAAGATAAAATGTTTTGAAGAGCACAAATAATTGGACATTAAATCTCATAGATGAATGAATGAGAAGAGTTAAAGACCCATCCTAGTTGATGAAGAAGAGCTTAGTGTGATTCTAATAAACAAGTGAGTTTAGTTAGTTTAGTTTTAAGGTCATCTATGTTGACTTCCATTCCCCAGCGAAATTGAAGTCTAGTTTTAAAGCCATCCAAGTTGACTTCAGGCTCACCAACTAAATTGAAGAAGTCCAGACACAGGCAGGTGTGTGTACGGATTTGTAGTCAGGGTACCAGCCTCTGGGATTTGGCATTCAAGTTCATAGGTGAGATTGTGTTCTTCGAAAATGAGATCCAGTTGAGTGAAACATGCTTGTTTGTGTGGAATACAGTCATGGCTGAGACTGAAAACTGCTTTTCTTTCTCTTAAGTTTATGGCCAGTAAAGTTGAAAATTCTAGATAGCACAGGTCTGTGGCATTTTTTCTCTAGGAGCAGAAGGGAGAATGAACCACTATTTAAAAGAAAGCTTCCATCTCAACTGAACACTGTGAGGGTGGTCTAGCCAGCCACAGGGAGTAAATAGTAATATCTTAAAGAATAAATATAAAATATAAATATAAATAAAATATAAAATAAGTAATAAATAGCTACTCACACCAGCTAGTCAAGAGTCAGTCTGCATCCCAGACAAGGCTTTCTAATTCCAGTTTCCCATTTGGGACGGGACTCTGGACGGCAGTGTTAGAATGGTCACAGTGTTAGATTGATTACAGCAAAGGGTAGCTTTGTGTGTGCATGGAATGTCTTAGGTTCAAGTCTCAGGGTGGCCCCTGACAGATGAAGGAGCTGTCCAGGACTTAAAGCCCGTTTCCAAGTCTACAAAGTGGAGGGTCATAATTTCTTTCTTTTTTTTAATATAATTTTTCTTTTTTTCAATATATTTTTTTCTTTATTTAAACATCTTGATTACAAATATGATTGTAATTAGGTTTTAGTCATGTAAAGAACACCCCCCTTCACCAGTGTAACATTCCCACCACCAATGTCCCAAATCTCCCTCCATCCCAAACCACCCCCACCTGTACTCCAGACAGGCTTTCCAGTTCCCTCATTCATTCACATGATTATGGTAGTTCTCAGTGTTGTTATTTCTATAACTGCACTCACTACTCTCTGTGGTGAGATTCATGAAGAGAGCTGGAAGTTCCAGCCCTCCTCTCATTGTCTCTAAGGATTGTTGCAAAAATGACTTTTATTTTTCTTAAAACCCATAGATGAGTGAGACTATTCTGCAACTCTCTCTCTCCCTCTGACTTATTTCACTCAGCATGATAGATTCCATATACATTCATGTATAGGAAAATGTCATGACTTCATCTCTCCTGAGAGCTGCATAATATTCCATTATATATACGTACCACAGTTTCTTTAGCCATTCGTCTGTTGAAGGGCATCTTGGTTGTTTCCAGAGCCTGGCTATTATGAATAGTGCTGCAATAAATATAGGTGTGAGGAAGGGGTTTTTGTATTGTATTCTTGTGTTCTTAGGGTATATCCCTAGGAGTGGAATAGCTGGGTTGAATAGGAGCTCAATTTCCAGATTTTGGAGGAATCTCCATATCATTTTCCATAGATGTTGGACTAAACAGCATTCCCACCAGCAGTGGATAAGAGTTCCTTTCTCTCCACATCCCCGCCAGCACTGATTGTTCTCATTCTTTGTGATGTGTGCCAATCTCTGTGGTGTGAGATGGTATCTCATCGTTGTTTTGATTTGCATCTCCCTGATGATTAGTGATGAGGAGCATTTTTTCATGTGCCTTTTGGCCATTTGTATTTTATTTTTATCAAAGTGTCTGTTCATTTCTTCTCCCCATTTTTTGATGGGATTAGATGTTTTTTTCTTGTAAAGTTCTGTCAGTGCCCTGTTAATTTTGGATATTAGCCCCTTATCTGATGGGTATTGGATGAATAGTTTCTCCCACATAGTAGGTGGCTCTTGTATCCTGGGCACTATTTCTTTTGTGGTGCAGAAGCTTCTTAGCTTAATGTATTCCCATCTGTTTATCTCTGCTTCCACTTGTTTGGAAAGTGCAGTTTCTTCCTTGAAGATGCTTTTAGTCTCAATGTCATGGAGTGTTTTACCTATGTGTTGTTCTATATACCTTATGTTATCAGGTCTGATATCAAGGTCTTTAATCCATTTGGATTTTACCTTCGTACATGATGTTAACTGGGGGTCTATGTTCGCTTTTTTGCAAGTGGCTAACCAGCCAAAAAAATGACTGATGGTTTCAGACTGAGGCCATGTTGGTGAATCATGTTCCTTTAACATACTCCTGGTTCATGAAAACTAGCAGTGGTTACTCATTGGCCCAGGGGCAGGAGCAGAAGGCTAGAAGTACATTGGGAGCCTGTAAGACTTGGCTCAAATGTCAACACACTTGAGGGAGCCAGGTGACCTATCACCTGGGAAGCACATTCTGAAGGAAATAATAAACTCATTAGCATTCTCACGAATCACTCAGCTTTGAAGAAGCTGCCGTATTTAGTTTCAGCTAGAGAACCACATCTTAGAATTTTTTTGGAAGAGGGTTTACTTATTTTTCTTTGTTTGTGTTAGAGGAAATACTCCCAGAATGGCCCTTGAGTGTTTCTGGAACATGTGCAGATCCTGTGTGGCCTTTGCAACCAAGTTGAAGGGCAGGTTGAGTTAGAGATTTGCGGGGGGGGGGGGGGGGTGGAGGGGTAGGGGGGGGGGCAAAGAGACAGACAGAGAGAGACTCATGAATTGGTCTGAGATGGATGGAAACTTAGGCTTGTGAGAAAGGAAAATGGTGGATAAGATATCAGGATCTGGGGGAAAGAGAATAAAGGACTTATGATTAATGAGCACACACTTTTACCTATGATGTACACTGAACAGTATTAAAATTAGGGCTAGAAGATAATACAGGGGCTAGGGTAGACCCATGTTGGATTCCCAGCACTGCTGGTGTATTCCTAGAGGCCTCAGGCACAGCTGGATGTGATTCTAATGGCCTCCAAGTGCTATCTGGGTGGCCCTGGTTGGCCCTAGCTCTTCAAGGATCAAGCAGATCTGCATCCTAGAGCCAAACATTGTTTTTTGGCCTCTATAGCCAGGAATAGCCCCCAGGATCCCCTGAGCACCACTTTAGAGACCCCCTAAATAAATAAATAAATGTAGCCAGCCCCCTAATCCTCAAATTCAGACCTACGTTTCTCCACTCCCAGAGTGCTTTTTCCAGGAGCTTGATCCTCTGTTCTGTAAGCGAAATCTGCAGCATCTATACCTCAGATGTAGGGGTCAGTTCCTAGGCTCTGAGGAAGGCATCTTAGACGGTAGGGTAGGGTGTGTAGACCGAATTAGAAGTCTGACAGCATTCCTAGATCATTATTCCACTAGCCCAGACAGAATCCACACCTTGCGGAGAGGAGCAATCTTGACATTAATTAGGCTATTCCTTTTAATCTCCAACAGCACACATAAAAGTAATTAAAAGAGTAGTTCTAATATTCCCAGCACATGAGGCTTAATTAAGGTAAAGGAATTAGCAGCTCCTTTGACAGCCTTCCAGAATCACACTTACATGTATAATCAGTGTGAAGAAATCTTCATCTATGGGAGTTGAAAACCTACGAGCAGACCACTTATAATAGGCCAGAAAAACAAACACAAAAACAAAACAAAACAGACCAACAAAATTAATTAAAAGCACTGAAGGATTTGCCATCATTTCCTTTTCACTATGAAAATGGAAGAAATGCTGTCATTTCTATGCAGAGCACCTTGCCGGAAACAGGGACAGGATGATTCCACCATATGTGTTCCATGACTTCAGCATTCCTGTAGACCTATTCAGCTAGCTCATTGCCATGTAGTCTTGGTCGGGGTGTTTCTGTCCACAATGTTAACATTTGGTGACTATTTATTGTTTAACTTGCAAGCTAAGTATAGGCAGTGGATAAAGATCTGGCCTTTGGCATCAAGCAGACTTGTATTCAAATGTCACATTGGTTTGTTCCCAGTCATGTGATTTTTTTTAACAAGATGCTTCTCTGGAGGAAGATGCTAATTCTTCAGAGAGATTGTGAGGATGTGATGAGCTAGGATTGGTAAAGAGTGTGGCACTCAGTGAGTTCTGGGTATGTGACTCATTATTATTACTATTGCTAATTTATTGAAGAATAGTTTTGGTTTTTGGGCCACACTTAGAGATGTTCAGGGATCACTCCTGGCTCAGCACTCAAGAATCACTCTTGGCAATGCTTGGGGATCTATAAGGAATGCCAAAGATTTAAACTTGGTCGGCCATATGCAAGGTGGCCACAAGCATACCCCCTGCTCTACTATCACTTTGACCCCATATTATTATTAATTATTTTAGGAGCCTATTCCTGGGTCTTTGCTCAGAGGCCACACCTACTTATATGTTCAGGGACCATACATGGTGGAGCTGGGAGTTCTAGGATTTGAATCAGTGTCTCAGCTGTAGTCACATGCTAGGCATGTGCTTTTAACCTTTGTAGTATTTCATGAGTGCTGTCACCAAGACCACTGTACTTTAAAGTCAGGAAATAGTTGTGTTCCTTATACAAAGAAGCACTTGTTTTAGGATGTGATCTTAAGCATGAGAAAATACAAATATTCTGGAGCAGGTGGCACTGAGTCTTTTTATGAAGGAATCCCCATATGTGGTATCCAAGCAAGAAGAGGGACTTTTTAGGGTGAAGACTGATTTATCTCATGACTGTTGACACAGACTTTTTTGATGAGATTTTATGGGAGTGAACCAAATGCACCCAGAGTTTTCTAGCATTTTCTTTTGACTCAAAATAGAACTATCCAAAGTTTCAGTTCCAAACCTGTAGTATAAGCCCCAACAGGGAGTGTGGTAGGCAGGGACTTTGTTGGCTATAGTCTGGTTTGGTATGGCAGTGGCTTCTCTCCCCAACTGGTATACTGATAGGCTCTGGGGGAATAAATATGACTTTACCCTCCATAGTCACTTTGGCATTCCAGACACACACACACACACAGCCTTAGTGAGGACCCTGGAAAGTTTGGCTCTCACTGTCAACCTATGAGGTCAGTTATAACAGCATCATTGCTGTTTCAATAGATGCCTCCCTTTGGTTCCTTCTTCCTATGGTTCTGAGTCTCCTGGAACTCTTTCTGGCCTCTGCTGCAGTTGTTGTTATGGGTAGGGGAAGGTTATGGTGCTTGCACATGTGCTTACTGACTCACACTCCTTTAGTTGCAATGCCTGTTCACATTCTGGTGGTTGTGTTCACCAAGGCTGCTGTGGGCTAACATGTTCACTGCTGGCTAAGGTGTTTGTCCTACACAGGCCTTTAGTACCTCTGGGGTCACACAGTTCTGATTTGTGCTTGCACACACCTGGTTCCAAATACTGAACTCTCTATTGTGGTACCAGGGATCCTAGAAAATAGAGCCAATGAGGCCACATTTGGGGCTTGTGAATGATACTGGGGGTGGAACTCTTGGCTTGGTGTTCATGAGGCAGGCACTTTTGTGTTTAGTCATCACCCCATCCCCACATCTCCACCAGTCTTACTCTTTTTGATGTTTCAGGTGGTTGTATATATTATGGTTGTTCCTGTATGTGTAAATTACTAAGATTAATCCAAATTTTAATTTTAAAGTTTTTTTTAATTGTAGGCTACTTTCATTTCATTGTAATTTCATTGTAGCATCTTTCAAGCATTCTAATTTCAAATGATATATATATATAACCCTTGCTCATTTTTATTGAGGTTATGGTTTATAATGCACTTTGTTCTTTTGTGAATTATAAAGTTATTTGTGATGAGCCTTCAGGCGTACAATGTTCTAACACTAATCCCTTTACTAGTGTCCACTTCCCTCCACCATTGTCCCCAGTCTCTCTCCATTCACTTGCTTGCACCTATGACAGGCATGTTCTCTTTTTTTTTTTTGGGGGGGGGGGTCACACCCGGCAGTGCTCAGGGGTTATTCCTGGCTCTTCGCTCAGAAGTTGCTCCTGGCAGGCAAGGGGGCAGGGGACCATATGGGATGCTGGGATTCGAACCACCGCCTGTTCAGATCAGCTGCGTGCAAGACAAACACCCTACCGCTATGCTATCTCTCCATCCCCAATAGGCATGTTCTAAAACAAATTTTGGTCACAGAAATACTCCTTGATTAGGGTTACTATTTTCTTTTTTTTTTTCTTTTTTTCTCCTTTTTTGTTTTTTTGGGCCACACCCGGCGATGCTCAGTGGTTACTCCTGGCTGTCTGCTCAGAAATAGCTCCTGGCAGGCATGGGGGACCCTATGGGACACCGGGATTCGAACCAACCACCTTTGGTCCTGGATCGGCTGCTTGCAAGGCAAACGCCGCTGTGCTATCTCTCTGGGCCCAGGGTTACAATTTTCACCCTTCTTCAAAGTGTATGTACTTACACCATTGCTATTATCCAAGTAACCAATATTCATTTATCACTGTCCATTTTCTCTACCCTTTTATAGACTCATCCTACTCCTTTTGATACAGCCAGAATCCAAGAAGATGTTTTCATTTCACTTTGTTTATTCCCTTGTATCATTTCTTTGTACTCCATAAATGACTGAGGGCCTCACTATTTGCCTTTATTTTTTGACTTCTTTAGCTTAACATGACCTTCTGTGTTGTAGCAAAAAGTTACAATTTTTTCCATGTGGTAGCAAAAGGCAGGGTGTCCTTTTTATTTATTTATTTTTTAAAGCTGAATGATGCTCCATTGTGTATGTAAACCACGTTTATCTGTCAGTAAGCAGTTGGACTGTTTCTTGGCTTTTCTTTTTCTGTTCTTTCTTTCTCTTTCTTTCTTTCTTTCTTTCTTTCTTTCTTTCTTTCTTTCTTTCTTTCTTTCTTTCTTTCTTTCTTTCTTTCTTTCTTTCTTTCTTTCTTTCTTTCTTTCTTTCTTTCTTTCTTCTTCTTTCTTCCTTCTTTCTTCTTCTTCTTCTCTTCTTTCTTTCTTTCTTTCTTTCTTTCTTTCTTTCTTTCTTTCTTTCTTTCTTTCTTTCTTTCTTTCTTTCTTTCTTTCTTTCTTTCTTTCTTTCTTTCTTTCTTTCTTTCTTTCTTTCTTTCTTTCTTTCTTTCTTTCTTTCTTTCTTTCTTTCTTTCTTTCTTTCTTTTCCTTCCTTCCTTCCTTCCTTCCTTCCTTCCTTCCTTCCTTCCTTCCTTCCTTCCTTCCTTCCTTCCTTCCTTCCTTCCTTCCTTCCTTCCTTCCTTCCTTCCTTCCTTCCTTCCTTCCTTCCTTCCTTCCTTTCTTCCTTCTTTTTTTGGTTTTTGGGTCACACCCGGAAGTGCTCAGGGGTTCCTCCTGGCTCTATGCTCAGAAATTGCTCCTGGCAGGCTGGGGGGATGCTGGATTTGAACCACTGTCCTTCTGCATGCAAGGTAAATGTCTTACCTCCATGCTATCTCTCCTCCCCCCTAGCTTGGCTTTTCTTAATAGTGCTGCAGTGAACATAGGCATGCAAATATCTTTTACAAATTAGTATTTTTGTGTTCTAGGGATAGCTATCTAAGAATAAAATTGCTAAAGCATATGGTAGTTCTATTTTTAATACATTAAGAAATCTCCATACTGATTTACATAAAAGTTGGGCCGGTTTCTAATCCTGCTTTTTTCTCCACACTTCCTAGCTCCTGTTGTTTCTGGCCTTTTGGACATAACCATTCTCACAGGTGTGAAGTGATATCTAATTGTTGTTTTGATTTACATTTCCTAATAAACAGTGATAATCAACATTTATTTTTCATATTCCTGTTGGCTAGAACCATCTTTTTTTGTTGTTTGTTTGTTTGTTTGTTTGTTTTTCTTTTGGTCACATCCGGCAGTGCTCAGGGATTATTCCTGGCTCTTTGCTCAGAAGTCACTCCTGGCAGGTTCGAGGAACCATACGGGATGCCGGGATTCGAACCAGGGCCATCCTGTGTTAGCTGTGTGCAAGGCACACCACTATGCTATATCTCTGTCCCCTAAAACCATCTTTTAAACTTAGATTTGATTGTCATGCATTTAAAAAAATTGTGTATAATTAGTTTGCATTTTAAAATAACCTGTGGAGCGTCCCAGACTTATTTGGTGTACTAACCCTTTTCAGGATAAAGAAAATCTCTCAGTGCCCTCCTTGGAAATTGATCTTCTTTGAACAAAATAACAACTTCTTCATCCCCAAGGTGTACCAGAGGCTGTTCCTGCCTAGCACGGCAATTCTTGCACTGTACAGGATCTAAGCTTGTCATCTATTTATATTACTATTTGCACCAACTAGATATTAGTATTTTGTAATATTTGAGCAGTGGAATACAAAACATGAACTTTTTAATGTTACCTTAACTTTTTTGCAGGGGAGTAATTTATTAAACAAATAACACAACAATGAGAATATATCTTCTGATTTGTTTAAAATGGTGCTCTTTCTGGCTTTGGTAGTTATTGTGGAAGACAAAGTTATTCATACAGGTCACCAAACTTCCCAGCATAGAAGGGAGTCACAGATGTGAAGAGGTTGAATAGTGATTTTCAAAGATGATGTAACCATGCACACACCCTCAGAATCTGTTCATATAAGTTCAGTTGGGAAAAGGTCTTGTTAGATGGCATTGATGTAAGGATCTCAAGATAAAATCATCTTGGAGAGAGGGGCAGGAAGCAACTCAAGACAAATCTTCATAAGAGAATGTGGGACACATAGAAGAGAAAAATCACTCGAAGACAGAGGCAGAGGCAAGCATGTGAACAGGAAAGGCCAAGGCTCACCAGCAGCCAGCAGAAGCTGTAAGAGAAGCAGGGATGCCATTAGTCCTAGGTCCACTTTTACTGAGAGTTTCCAAGGAGCCCACCTATCGGCTCTTGGATTTGAACTTCGGGCTTTGAGAACCTTGGAACAATACATATCTGTTGTGTTCAGCAACCACATTGGGGGCATTTGTTCTGGCTGTGCTAGGAAACTCTGTTCCTCACACCAGATCATGACGATGCTGGTTTGTGGTTGTGACTCAACAATTTTATAACCTTAGTTTGATATACTTTCTTGAGGACAGGACTAAGTTAAAGAAATGTCTCACCAGGTTGTTGAGTTTCTATTTTGATGTCACAGCTCACTTACCTTGACAAAAAATGTAATCAAAGGATGTGAACACAGTTATCAGAACTTGGAGAATCATCTAGAACCTATTTTATTCACTAGGCAGATTGGCCATTTGGGTCCAGCAATAGTAGGATCTAGACCTAGTTTAGTCTTTCTAGAGAACTTTGTTAAGTCAAAGCATGGCCGAACTGGTTTATAATCTACAGTGACTGGTTTAGGCAGGGTGGGACATCTCACTGATGGGCTGAGTAAGGGCTGTAAAACCATGTGGTTTGGTGGTGCATGATGGGAAAAACCTGGATGGTTCTTATGTCTACCCTCAGCCTGTTTGCCTGTATTCTATTACTCTTAAAGGAAGTTACTTAATAAAATAAGAAGATTAAAGCTGCTCTACCCCTGGCTTAGAAAGTAAAAGCAGGAGAGAGAAGAAATGCCTTTTATTGCCTATACTGAGAGTTGTGTGATTTCATTATTTGCCACAGTTTTTACATTTTGAATTCCTGTGGATCCACGCATTCATTCATTAACTCTTCTGTCCAGTGTCTTGCAGGAACACAGCTTATCTATGTGACCTTCAGCACAGATAAAGCTGTAATATTTAGGGAACGTTCTTTGTCCTGGCACAATATGCATCACACATTAGAAACACTGGTGATCAGTAAATAAGTCAGGAAAAATGTGTGTGCATACTCTGATGGAAATAAGCAAGGAGATAGAACTACAGTTAAAAGGATTCTGACTGATCTCTTAGCTTTTTGTTTTTAATCCTTAAAAGCGGGTGAGGGCAGAGATAGTATAGGGGTTAAGAGATCTTGCATGTGACTGACTCCAGTTTAATGCTAGCCACCTTGGGTTTCCTGACCATCACTAAGATGCCCCAGCGACCCTGAGCATCATTGGGTTTGGTCCAGGGTATATTGCCACCTTTGGGCCTAAGAAGTACCATATTCTTGGACCCTTACATTTAACTGTGAGTTTGGTTGGCAGAGAATCACTCGAAGGGTGCTCTAGCCCCCTGAGCACCATTTGGGAGCCCCCCAAATTACAGAGAAAACAATAAAAGAAAAGCCAGTAACACAGTCTGGGCTGTGCCCGCCGCTGTCTCTTCACTTGCATTCTGACTTTTTCTGAACTAATCAGGGACAAACAAAGTCTTGTTTTTGCCATTTCTTTGGTGTGACAACGTGGCCTGGCACTTAGACTTTCAGCGTGCCCAGCAAATATTTGTCCAGTGCATTTGCGTTTACTGATTGAGTAAATGAATAAAAAGGAGAAATGGAGTGAGACCCTATACAAGATTAGTGACTATAGAAAGCATTTTATTTTTATTTGCATTGAATTTCCAATATAGTTTTCTTTTTGGAGATTAGTAAAATGATTTTAGGGGAGAATTTTTCAGCTAGAGAAACTAAGGAAAAGAGATTTTGGGTGAAATGTTTGTCTTACAGTACTGGTTTTCTTTTTCTTTTCTTTTCTTCTTCTTTTTTTTGCTTTTGCTTTTGTTTGGTTTGTGGCCACACCCAGCAATGCTTAAGGCTTATTCCTGGCTCTATGCTCAGAAATCACTCCTGGCAGGTCAGAGGACCATATGGGGATGCCATAGCTGGGTTGGCTGCACGCAAGGCAAATGCCCCACCCATTGTGCTATAGCTTCAGCCCCATACAATACCCCACACAATAAAATACTTGATTTTAGACATGAAATCATTGTTTTGGGATGAATTTTCAAGTGATCCCCAGAAGGTCTGAGCCCCTCTTCCCTCCCACTGATTCTTGTCCAACTAAGCCAAATCTTAGCTCCAGGACCTGAAGATGTGGGAAAGCCCAGGATACCCCAACCCAGCAGATCTGGATTTTTCCAGGCCACATCCTACAGACCTCAGGGATCTTGTAGGCTTTGTCCAGCAATTCTCACTCCAGGGATCACATGATGCTCAAAATGGAATCTGAGACAGGTGCAACACCAGGCATGTGCCCTAACAGCTACACCATCTCCCAGCATATCCCCCATTCATTTAATTGAACTGACTGTTGACTTATTAGAGTATTCTTCAGTTTGTCTTGTTTTGGAACCATACCTGGTGCAGCCCTCAAGAGTTACTTCTGGTTCTGATGGACCAGAGAGATAGCACAGTGGTAGGGCATTTGCCTTGCATGCAACCAACCCAGGTTTGAATCCTGGCATCCCGTATGCTCCCCTGAGCCAGAAGTAACTTCTGAGTGCAGATCCAGGAGTGATCCCTGAGCACCACCAGGTGTGGCCTAAAAAACCCCACCCCCACCCCCACCCCCAAAAAAGAGTTACTTCCGGCTCTGAGCTCATAAATGACTCCTGGCAGGCTCCATATTGGATTTTGGGATCAAGCCTGGGTTAGCTGCATGCAAGCAAACTCCCTACCCACTGTGCTATCACTACAGTCGAGCGATCTGATAAATAGTTCACATAACAGACCATAAACCTAGTCTGAGTGAAGACCTTATTCCAATCCCAGGTTTGGAGAAAAAAAAAAAAAAAAGCAAAATCTAGACAAACCTTCAAACAAAATCTCAAGTCTCTTTTGATGGTCATGAGGAATCAGTTAAGAATTCTGTGACAGGATTCACTTTTCAGAATGTTGGTGTTCTGCTCACTGCATTCAGGCATGGACAGTCAGAAAGGCTGATTCTAAATCTGTAGACTACAAAGAGGTTTCCCCCCCCCCCCCCCCCCGCTTGCTTTAATATCTTATCTCTCAGCCTAAAATATTTATTTTAAAATCAACGAATAAAATCTCACTACCTCCGAGGAAGATTAGCATAGGAAAGAACAGGAAGCTGTTGTGTTAAATAAATAAGCAAATTTTCAAACCAAGAGAAGATTTGAAAAAGCCACAAAGAGCTTAGCAAACAAAGGAAGGATTGTTTTGATGCTTGAGGCAATCAAAGAATTTTCAAATAAAGTGAGCAGGGACCATGTTTTGCATTTCAGTTGTAAAGAAACAGTTTGTGGAATGGGAACTCCAAGATGGTAACTCTGAATACAATTTTTTTTTAAATTTCAAAGAGCAGTTTGACAAAATTAATTACCAAGCTCAAAAATCAAAGGAAAAAAACCTGGAAGGCTGCAGTGATAAGACATTTGCCTTGTTTGTGGACAAAATGGGTTGGGTCTCTGGCATCCCATATGGTCTCCTGAGCACAGAGCCAGGAGTAACCCCTGAGCACTGATACATGTGGTCCCAAACCAACCAACTAACGAACCAATCAAAAATTCCCTGAAAAATAACCTTTGAACTGAATTTCTCTTCTAATTTACTCTTAATGAAAAGTGAAACACATATGAATATTTAGCCACACAAAATATTGAATGAAAGGCTGTTTAAGCTGGCAAAGTCTTGAGTATCAAGTGAGCAAAATTCAAGTTATATATATATATATTCAATAAATTATATATAATTATATTCAATTAGACATATACTCAGTTAGAGCATTGGGCCACTTATACACACTTGAACCAGATTTGCTTAGTCATGTTGATGGGGGAGAAAGAAAAATAATATTTAGACATTTTGAAGAACAGAAAGCAGTGACTGGTTAGGAAAAATGACAGTGTTTTCAGTCATTGTGGGTGTGTTGATTGTGGTTGATCTTAAATATTTTCTTAGGTGTTCAAAATGTCTGATTTTCCTAGGCTAAACAAACTAGCTCTATCTAACTGTGCCATTTATTGAAAATGTAAAGATCTATAGTTTTGCTTCCATGTTTCCTTTAGCATGGCTAGTTTTGGGTGATGTTTATTGAAAGAGATGCCTGTCTGGCATGTGACAAGAAGTTTACCCTCAGAAATGGAGGAAGAAATGCAAATGCGGTATTGTTAAGGCTACGACATTGTATTTATTTGTATTATCAAAAAATTAGTTCAGATTTGCTGAGAAAAAAATAGAATCCTGGTTGGCATTTAGACTAGGATACACCAATTTGAAGAGTGTAGCATGGCAGTCCTTTTAGGAGAGCACATAAGGTAGGCTTTCTGCCATTATCATCAATCTGGATGAGGTAATAAGGTTTTTTTTCCTTTTGAAATAAAACCCCAGACTGACTTTTTTTATTTTTATGAATTCTCCCTGACTTCTTGTATGGACTGTATTTTTTCATTGCTTATATTATGGATAGACAAAGTAAACAGGAGTTCTACCCCTCTTCACTTAATTCACACAAACAAAATGAGGGATTAACAAGAGAGAGTAAAGAAAGTCTTGATGACGGATGATACAAACTTAGACTTGTGATATATGAAGAGTTAATGACTAACAATGATCACTTGGTACATGGATGTGAGGAGAGTCAACTTCACACTTTCCAGTGGTGCCTCAGAGTTATAGCTCAAAAAGACTCAGGCTTTGGGGTGATGTGGGAACTTCACAGAATACAGGATGAGGAAATGCCATTTGGCCAGACACCTATCAGATTGGCCAGACAACTAGCACTTTGTGCATCCTGGTAGTCATTCACAAGACCGAGCTCTTGTCCTCACTTAGAATGATAAATAAGCAAAAAGACTTACTCTATAAGCAAAAAGACTTTCCATTTCATTAAGTGGAATCTAATAACAGTGTGATCTATCACAAGGCCCAGTGTGGGCCAGGGCGGTGATGGCTTGGAGAAGTGGGTAGGGACTGGGCATATGTTTTCACTCAATACAAATGAGGAGAAGCACCAGGTAGAGTTTCACCATAGAAAGAAAACTCTGGAAATTTGGACTGAGTGATGAAATGACTAATTTGTGAATGGACCAGACCTCAAAGGAAAGCACATGGGTTTTGCCATGATAGTAGCCATGCATGAACAGAAAGGGAACAAGGTTAAGTTTGGATATGTCATTTAAGGAACCAGAATACAGGAAAAGTCCAGATGGCCAATATATACTGGACACACAAGGAATCAATAAGGATTACAACAAGGAACAGTATGTTGAGAATTTCTGTCAGAGCCTTGCCCTTTGTGCCAGAGTGTGATAGTACCAGCTAAGGGCAAGATCAAACCATGGGGCTATGGAATTCACTGTAGGAAACTGGCATGCAGTGAGCGCCATGATTAATACATTGCTGAGTGCTGCGTGGCTATCTAACACACTGTTCCATTGTAATTGTGAGTAGGAAAAATGGAGGGAGAAAGGAATAAATAAATATCTGCAAGAAAGAAATAGATGAAGAAAGTGCTTTGCGTGAACAGGTGTTAAATGGTGAGATGAACATGATTCATTCAGTTCTCACTAGCAAAGACCAAAATATTCAAATGGGTATTCCCAACTCCTGGGTTTCTTCATTGAAAGTCTGATTTCCTTGGCTGGTACAGTTCAAGAATAAAGTTGACTCTTGGACAAGGTGGTCTGAAGGATGTAGATCCACTTATTGGTAGATTTTTTTTCATCCCCTCCTTCTCTTCTTCCTCTTCCACTACCTTCTCCTCCACCACCCTCTCAAAGTAAAGATAATAAGGATGGAGATGTACTGCTGAACTTAGTTTGCATCTCTCTACTTAATTCTATCACCAGAATTCAGTCTATATATGTGTAGCATTCCACAGGAGTGTTAATTTGAGTTTTAGGTGATGTCAAAACAGCAGACTGTTTGTTGTTCAGTTGAAGAAAGTCCCAAGAGTTCCAAGGTTGATTTTCTACTGTGGAATTTTTGTGTACACACGTGTGCATGTGTGTGTGCACGTGCACATGTTTGTGTGTTGGTCTCCTATGGCCCCAGAGATAGTGTTCTGTTCTACAAAACAAATTTCTATGGAATACACTGACATTTCTAGCAGAATTCAGAGGCAGTAGAATAAGTAGTAAATGGAGTGGATAGGTGACAAGGCCTGCCTGCAGTAGGAAAAATAATCACACTTTTGGGGCTGGAGTCATAGCACAGTGGGTAGGGCATTTGCCTTGCACACAACTGACCTCATTTAGATCTTCAGCATCCCATAGGGTGCCCTGAGCACCTCCAGAAATGATCTCTGGGCACAAAGCCAGGAGTAACCCCTGAATACCACTGGGTATGGCCACCCAAATGAAATAAAGAAATCAGCTAGATTTTCCTTTTAATAGAGGAATGGACTTAAATTCTTAAAAAAAAAAAAAAAAAAAAAACACCTTAATTTGGCCCCAACTCTGGGGTGCTCAGGGGCTGCTCCTGGCTTGGTGCTTGTAGCTCTTTGATGGTGCTAGTGGCAGGGGTGGTGGTCATGTGATGCTGGGTGATCAAGCCTGGGGTTTCTACATGCAAAGCACATACTGAAGTCATTTGAGTCACCCTCTGGCTCTAGGGCTCACGGCCTCAGAGAATAAACCCTAGTCAGTGGATCAGCAAGCACCATTCCTTTACCACTGCCAGAGATTCAGCCCGGAGGAGAGACAAAGCTGGCATTGCCTGCCGGGAAAGAAGATCACCATGCCACCAAGGGATGCTTGCTTGTTTCTAAGCCTTACTCTTGTTCCCTCTTCCAGCCGATTACAAGGAGAGCTTTAACACCATTGGGAACATTGAAGAGATCGCATATAACGCTGTTTCCTTCACCTGGGACGTGAATGAGGAGGCAAAGGTGAGTGCAAAAGAGTCATGTAGAGCCATGGCTGGCCCCTTTGAAAGAAGCTGGTTTCTGCAGATGTTACTTTTACCATGACCTCCATGAGGAGGGAAAGATCTTAAGCTGAGAACACGAACCCAGGATCTTTCTCTGGAAGTCACAGTTGGGTGCAGATGAGTTGTCTTTTGGGGTTATGCCTGCTCCCCTGAGCCATACTGCTGGACCCTCATCAATCCCCAGATCCTCTATTAGGCATCACAGTCGTGTTCCCTCTGCTCTAGATCCTTCTGGTGATATCTGGTTAAAGGTCACCAGCCCACCATTGTACATGTTTCCAGAACTAAGCCCATTGCTACCTGGACTTGAGTCCCTCAGGGTCTCCGGCCCTTCGCGTTTTATCTTCAATCCTTGTGTTACCCAGAAGGGAAGTTTCCACATGAAACCTTTGCTTGCTTTCTGCTTTGGTTCTTCACACAAAGGTCAATGTCAACAACCCGACTCAATGCTTCATTGTCTGTACAGGGGAGGCTGGGGGAGAAAGAAAACTGAAAGGGAGGGTGTGTGTGGAAATGGCGTCAAGAAGAAGTTGAAGTGCTTAGTGTCGCATGTCACTCAGGTATGAAACCGTGTACATCAGACAGGCTGTAGATCCCAGCAGGGGATCTACATGGGCCAGCAGCCTGGGGAATATTCTAATGGCTCACACATCTAAGTGAGGCGAGTGGTCTTGTAGTGA
Source organism: Suncus etruscus (assembly GCF_024139225.1). Lineage (NCBI taxonomy): Eukaryota > Metazoa > Chordata > Mammalia > Eulipotyphla > Soricidae > Suncus > Suncus etruscus. The sequence continues at coordinate 150,538,268 of NC_064852.1, read as the reverse complement.
AGGAGATCAGATCCCTAGAAATCGAAGGGGAAGTTTGTTCTGATGCCACTTGGCCTGCCTGTGAAGTTCCACCCTAAACCATAGTCTCTCCTCTGTGGTTCTCTCAGAAGCTGCCAGGCTATGCAGATTGGTGGGAAGGTCTCTCACCACTGGCATTACCAACAGTCATCTGACCTCTGGGGACCTCGGTTCTCTGGCTGCAAACAAAGCATACGTGTTGATGATTGTCTCTGCTGTGCTGTGGTGTGAGGTGTGGCAGCACGGAGCCAGTCCTTTGGGGAGGGAAGTGAGGAACCAATGGCTGGATGGACAGTGGCATGAGGACATGGGAGAGGCTGGTCCAGTGACTCAGGACAACAGTGGGATCTGGTCTCGAAGGTGCCTTGTCAAGGTGAAAACGAGTTGTCATCACTGCCTTGGTTGCACTCTGGGCAATTAGCACACAGGAATGTGAATGTGAATGTGAGAAATGTGCATGTATGTATGTATGTATGTACGTATGCATGTATCTGTGTGTGTGTTTGGGGAGTAATTATTAGGGCTTGGAAGTGGCCTTTTCAATAGTGTCTCAACCTCTACCAGAAGTGGTATTAATGATGGAAGCTCTGAGGTAAATTACCAAAGGATTAGCACTGGGGTGGAATTGGGGTGTGTGTTTGTGTGTGTGTGTGTGTGTGTGTGTTTGAGAGAGTGAATGAAAAAAAGAGAGAATGAGAGAAATAATATAAATGTTACTGAACAGTATACACATCACAAGAGAGTGTTTTTTTTTATGTATCAGAATCCCTTTGTATAATCAGGAAGCAATAAAGGAAATCACTCCAAATAATTTCCCTCAAACTACTGAAAGACTTTAAAACAAACCCCAAACCTCACAAATGTTAAATCTTTGTCATTAGACAGGCTGAGAGAATTTGTTCCCCACTACAGTGTCATAGGTGTTTCTCTTATTGATTGCACTGAGTAGATGGCTAAAATCAATCGGAGAATGTGCCTGTCAGACCTAGCCGCAATCACAAGCATCTGTTTGTTCAGGTGGAGTCAGGGGACTCAGCTCTTTGTACACTGGTCATTCGAAGAAGTCACGTCCTCTTTCTCAGTGCTGTTGGTGACACCCACCCAGAAATCTTTGGCCTTAGTGCTGGGGCCCATTCAGTGCTGTGTGATGTTTAGATTCTTGTGGCAGAAAACACAGGTGTATGATTCAGAGCCTTCGTATGAGTCATAGAACATGTATGAGCAGGCTTGTACCAGCCACTTATATGTTTATTGTTCAACTTTTATTTTAAAATACTTTGTCCACATTTACTAACAAGGTCATTTAAAAAATAAATGAGTTTCTAGGGCCTGGAGAGATAGCGCAGCGGCATTTGCCTTGCAAGCAGCTGATTCAGGACCAAAGGTGGTTGGTTCGAATCCCGGTGTCCCATATGGTCCCCCGTGCCTGCCAGGAGCTATTTCTGAGCAGACAGCCAGGAGTAACCCCTGAGCAACGCCTGGTGTGGCCCAAAAACCAAAAAATAAAAAACAAAAACAACAAAAAAATGAGTTTCTAGACTTTTTAAAATTCTGATAATTAAAGATTCTGGCAGCCATGGTCCTGAGCATTTATGATGTCATTAAGTATTTCTTTTTTTGGGGGGGGGACACCTGGTGGTGCTCAAGAGTTACTCCTGGCTCTACACTCAGAAATTACTCTTGGTGGGCTTGGGGGACCATATGGGCTGCTGGGGATCAATACCAGGTGGGCAGCAGCTATACTGTTGCTCTGACTCCATATTGAGTGTCTCTTGTAGGCTGCTGGCTATTCTCTTTAATGCTTTCTCTACCCTGCTTTGTTCTGGACCTTTCCCTGCATGGCTCTCATGGGATTTCCATGTTCTAACTCCAGGTCCTTAAAAAGCAATATGTCATTTAGATCAGCACTGGTTTTCCATGTTGGAAGATGAAGTTGTCCAAGGGAGGCTGGCATTTGACAGAGAGTAGCAGACCCAGAGTCCCACCAGCTTTCCTGGCACCTGGGCAGACACTGGCACTTTGAGAGTTGCTGTTCCATCCTTTTGAACAGTTATAGTGGTGACAGATCACCATATTTGAATCAAAGCCAAACATCTCTGCAAGATTCTGCAGAGGTTATATGGTTAGGAAAGGAAAGTCCAATCTTTGCTTTGTTTTGGGGTCATAATTGGTTGTGCTCAGGGCCCACTCCTGGGTCTGTGCTCAGATATCACTCCTGGTGCGATATTGGGGGATCATATGTTGTACTAGGAGTAGACTCTGGGTTGGCCGTGTGTAACTCAAGCATCTTACTCATTGCATTTCTCCAGCCCGAGATGGTAACATCTTGATATTTGTTCATGTATCTTAATAAAGCCCACTGGTACCAAAACAAACACCCCCCCAACTCATTTGGGTCTAAACAAAAATAACAAAATGATACATTTTGAAGATTAAAATGCCACTATTTTTACTTGATGATTTTGTGTCTAAGACTAGCTTTGAAGAAGGTAGTGTTGGAAACCTACTGGGGGGCCAGAACAATAGTACAGTAGGTAGGACTCTTGCCTTGCACAGAGCTCACCTAGGCTTGATCCCTGGCACCTCATATGTACTCAGGTTCTGCCAGGAGTGATCCCTGAGTGTGGAATTAGGAGGAAATCCTGCGTAATGCTGGGTATGAGCCTAAAACAAACAAAAATAAACTTTGCAAAGTATACAAATAGTTTTTGACCCTGGGGTCAGCTTTTGAGAAAAATCATGTCTTCCCAAGCATATTGTAGACTAGCTTCTATTTGGGTATTTGTTAGGTCTATTTACTTTAAAAAAAAAAAAAGAGGGGCCAGAGAGATAGCACAGCAGTAGGGTGTTTGCCTTGCAAGCAGCCAATCCCGGATGGAAGGTGGTTCAAAACCAGCATCCCTTGTGGTCCCCGTGCCTGCCAGGAGCGCACAGTGTGCAGAGCTAGGAGCCTGAGCGCCATTGGGTGTGATCCAAAAACCAAAACCAAAACCAAAATAAAATAAAATAAAATAAAACAATGTAATGTTTGGTTGTTGTACTGCAAATATATAATTGGGACTTCATGATAATGGTTATAAATTTTTCCAGGATGCATTCCAACTCTTCTCTTAGTTCTGATTCCAGTTTACTTTCTGCCTGGTCATGAGCAGAAGCAGGAAAGGACCTTGAAACTGTTTTTGGTCCATACCTAGTAGTGTTGAGGGGTTACTCCTGGCTCTGTGTTCAGGGATCACTCCTGAGGGCGGGTGTCAGGGGATCAAATTGGAGTCTGCTGTGTGCAAAGCAAGAACTCTGCCTGCTGCACTATCTTTCTGGCCCTCAGGGCCTAAAAACTCTGATTCTGACATTGAATGAAAGGACAGTGATTAGCCAGGGAGATATTCTGAGAGTATCGCTGGGAGTGAGGTTTGGGTTTGGGATCTGGTTCCCACTTTTCCTGGCTCAGTTGCAGTCCAATTCTGGGAGTCCTCAACTTTGCCCAGAACTTTGCCCCTGGGTCTCTCTGTTCAAGAACCCAGAGGCTTCAAAACATCTCCAACTGGACATTCTCTCACATTCCCTTTACCAGGGGCTGCTCTGGAAGCTCCTGTCCTGTGACTAAAGATCCTGGGTTCCTGGGAAACACTCAGGTGCCATCTAGGTGGGTGGGATTCGACCTGTCATTCTTACCACTTAGAAATGGGATGAGGACTGGGTAGGTGATGACCCAGAAAGCACACAAGGAGATGGCGTTCAGGTCACCAGGTCCTAGCTCTGACACTGGGGTGACCACTCTGAGCCTCCATTTTCTTTGCCAGAATTTGCCAAGAGATTCTGATATAAATGACAAGGAAGCTTCCTAGTATGATGGTCCCAGCTCTGTGATGCTAACAGGCTGGGCTTGCTCAAGGCTGGGGCACTGCCTTCTTTCATAAACCTCCCAGCACAAGTTCATTTCCAGGCTCCTTTCTCCCCTGTACCCAACTCAGGTACCTCTATAGCATGTTTATTACTCGCTACTCTCTGCAAAGAATTCCCACACAGGACTAAACGGAGTTATTGATGAGCTGAGCTCAGATTCCTGGCACCCAGCACTGACTTTCTTCAGCGATGACATCACCCTACACCTCCTCTCAATCCCCCTCACCCCCTACAGCAGGAGCCCAGAAACCCTAATTACGTGTACCTCATTCCGGAGTTCTAGGAGGAAGCCTGGAAACTTAGGCCTTAGTTCTACCTGGTCCCATTTTCTCAGTCCTCAGTGATTTCAAGATTGGACCCACCGCACACTGACAAAGGTACCAAGTTCTGGAGTGTTAAGACACTGTTAGTGATTGAGGCTTTTTTTTCCTTCCTGTTCCTATTCGCCCAAACCTCACATTCCCCTTTGCTTTACTCTCTCCTGATTTATAAATGACCAAAGATGAAGATACTTTCCCTCCAGGAACTTCAACTTTAACTTCTTCTTCTTCTTCTTCTTCTTCTTCTTCTTCTTCTTCTTCTTCTTCTTCTTCTTCTTCTTCTTCTTCTTCTTCTTCTTCTTCTTCTTCTTCTTCTTCTTCTTCTTCTTCTTCTTCTTCTTCTTCTTCTTCTTCTTCTTCTTCTTCTTCTTCTTCTTCTTCTTCTTCTTCTTCTTCTTCTTCTTCTTCTTCTTCTTCTTCCTCTTCTTCTTCTTCTTCCTCTTCCTCCTCCTCCTCCTCCTCCTCCTTCTTCTTCTTCTTCTCTTTCCCAAATTCCTCTCACCAGCTCTTTTGGAATGTTCTTGATGTAATGAAAATGGTTTACTTCCCTTTACCAGAAACAAGAAATTCTTGGAAAAAAAAATCTACCGTGTTGTCTATTTTGGGATTAAAAAAAAGGGAAGTGAATCATGTGGCATTCTGCCTGCCTGGGATACTCACACAGGGGACACACATTTCTACTCACATAGTCTGTGCCATGACCTGAACTAGCTCCTTCTCTCACCCATGCCCATTATGAGCCCTTTGCACATCAGCAGTGAGCCATCATCATCTTGAGTTTGGGGAGGAACTTGCAGACAGATTGTGGCCAGGAAATATAGCGCCTATGTTTCCATCTTGTAAACAGTCTGGTAACAAGATGGGAGTGGCCATGGGAGTGACATGATCCGGGCGGGTGGAGAGCAGGGCGCCCAACAAAACGATCATTTGCTTGTGTCTCTCATATCCCCGTTCTCTGCTTTCTGCTGGTGGGACCCTGCCCAGTGAGGCCCTGGACAAAGCTGTATCCCTCAGCGCCTAGAGTCCGTGCTCTGAATCTTCCAGATCAAGGGGGAAAATCTGTGCTTTTCCTTCTCAGCTAAAACTTTAGGTTTTTCACATGGGTCCAGAAAGAAAGGAACCAAGTGATAAGCCCCATGTCCTGGAGCAGAGCAGCTCAAGTAAGCCAGCGAGTGGCAACCCTCCTGCCCCCTGCTTCCTCACCAGCCACAATGGGGTGAATTGGGCATCATTCCTAGTTCGCCTCGCTCCCCAGCCTTATCTTTTGTGCCCTTGTGTGTTACCTGTTGATCTATTCTAGCATTTAGTGATAGTGGATATGGAAGCAAGAGCTATTTGTGTTTCTTTGAGTGT